>NW_009649047.1:1183202-1239374 GCF_000708025.1 Charadrius vociferus | reverse complement strand
GGAGCAAAGTGTTTTGCAGGTCTCTCTCAGGCTTAGTTTGAAAAATGGTAAAGAGAGTTCTTGTGGTTGAGGATGGAGCCGCATTCAACAATTTTGTAGAGCAAATCCCCCGTTGTTTGGATTGGTTCACGAAAACGCTGACAGCTGGAATATCAATAAGACAAATAAAAAAGTATTCCTTACCAGTTGGCTTTCTGTTGAAACCCTGAGGATCAAGAAGATCAAGAAGATAGCATCAAGACAGTAATGTCCTCGCAATTCTGCTTTTCCAAGTGCCTGAATGCTGTTGTAGTCCACTGAAGGATCAGCCCTGTAAATATTGACAGTATTGGGGTGAAACGTGTTGTTTTCACCACTAGGAAGCTGAAGTTAACTTCTCACAGCCAGTTCAGTGTTCACTGATAATCTCTGCATGTCTCTGTAACAATAGGGTTTATCTATCTTATTTCTGGTAAGCCCTTGTCTCTGGGCTGACGATGAGCTTGGAACAGTCATTTATTCTTTCTGTTGGCAACTTACAGGGAAAGCCCTTCTGTTTTTTTTTCTAATTTGATGGGGCCAAAGTATTTCTGATTTTCTGGAGCTACTCAGTCCAATTTGTAGGTGAGAATTAAAGCTTATGTTTTCAGAATAACTGTTCAGTAAAAAGCCAGAAACTTCAATGTTCTCTGAATAGTGTACTTGTTGAGAGGCTTTTCATATTTATATGTTGTTACTTTCTTCCTAAGGTTGAATGTATGTTTTCTGAAAGTCCATATAATTTTTTTTTTATTATTTTTTTTACTATTTAGTGCATCTAGATAGAGGGCAGAGAATACTGGAAAAATGGTAAAACAAAGTATGAATGACAAGAAAATGAATTGTTTTATCTGTCTGAGATCTGTGGAACAAAAGTATGACGGCATTGGAAGACAACTTGAGAACTCTGAACATATTATTTTCATTCAAGCCCATCTCACCTCTAAAAGTTTAATTTTAATTTTAATATATTGAAAGCCTCACCAGTTGAAATTATAACTACTTCATGCATCACATGTCATTCACTCTTTAAATGAAGGCAGCTATCAGGACTAGGGCAGGGTTAGTTTATTTGATCTTGCATGATGTTTCATAATTTTTCTGACTGTTTGCTCATCTCAGATGGCTGTAGATCATGTTGGTAATACAAACTATAGCTAACGAGGTTGAAACCTTGTATGACATTGGTCAAATTACTCCCACTCTGGAACCTCCCAACAATTTCCTTCCTAAAGCCCCTCTCTTGGCTTGCGTGGCACAGGGCATCCAATCTTCCTAAATGCAAACAATTGACTTTATGGCACCTCTTGCTCCAATTGCAGATAACCCTGATTTTCCCTTCTCGGTGACTGTTGATAAATGTTTGATGCCAGCTGGGATTAATACTGTGCTATGCCTCCCTGCTAATGAAAAATACTGCTTTCGGAGAATTCGCAAGACAATCCCATGTTCTTAATTTGACCTGGTTTATTCCTCACCACTTTCTGTACTGCAGGAAGTAAAATAACACTCGTACAGAGAAAATCTCTTTGCTTTCTCCCTGGAAAGTATTTTGTGAATGAAAAACATGTGCTTTGAGTTCAGGTGATTTTATTTCTTTCTGCCATTGTTGACAATGAGTCTTAGTAGAATGCAGGGATGCCACTGAAAAGGATTGGGAACATTCTGTTGTGGATCTGTATATTTTAGCTTATTTGGAGGTTGGAGAGCTCATTTCCAGGTTATATATACAACCCTGATTATACAATAGTGATAAGCCTATATTATCACAAGGAGTAGAATTTTCTTCATGCTCAGGGAAGTACATTGGGATGAAAGAGAAGTACATTGGGATGTGAAGAATATACTATCTAGTTTGGAAACTGAGCAGTTTTCAGCCCTTGGGAGCCGTCTTGTCACGGAGGGAGTAAAGCCAGGCTCCTGCTATTTTATTACATAGAAATCATCCCTGTGAGCACCAGTGATGCTATAATATCGCACTTTCCTGTATGCTTCGTGTTCCTTGTGATTGAAAGTCTTAGTTTTGATTTGCCTTTTATGCAAATGCTTTGTATATTCCTTCTGTCTTATGCCCTCCTGCATACTTGTGCATGGGTATGAGAGAAGCTCAACCTGAGCCGGCAATGTGGTCTGTCAGCCCAGCGAGCCCCCGGCATCCCGGGCTGCATCCCCAGCAGCGTGGCCAGCAGGGCGAGGGGGGATTGTGCCCCTCTGCTGCGCTCTGCTCTGCTCTGGGGAGACCCCCCTGCAGTGCTGCCTCCAGCTCGGGGGCCTCAGCACAGGAGAGACATGGACCTGGTGGAGCGGGGCCAGAGGAGGCCCCGGAGATGCTGGGAGGGCTGGAGCCCCTCTGCTGGGAGGACAGGCTGGGAGAGTTGGGGGGGTTCAGCCTGGAGAAGAGAAGGCAGAAAAGGGGAGACCTCAGAGCCCCTTCCAGTGGCTGAAGGGGCTCCAGGAGAGCTGGGGAGGGACTCTGGATCAGGGAGGGGAGCCATAGGATGAGGGGGAATGGCTTCAAACTGGAAGAGGAGAGAATTAGGTTAGATACCAGGAAGAAATTCTTCCCTGTGAGGGAGGTGAGCCCCTGGCCCAGGTTGCCCAGAGAAGTTGTGGCTGCCCCATCCCTGGAGGTGTTCAAGGCCAGGTTGGACGGGGCTTGGAGCAACCTGGGCTGGTGGGAGGTGTCCCTGCCCATGGCAGGGGGGTTGGACTAGATGGTCTTTAACGTCCCATCCAACCCAAACCATTCTATGATTCTATCATTCTATGATATATAATTTAGTGTAAAGCTGCAGCTCATGATAGCTGTAGCTCATCTGTCTGTTTCCAGAGACCAGATTTCCCAGAGCCCAGCTGCTCTCTAGAAAAAACGGTCTCTCACCTGAGAGTGGGTAGCCATAATAGCTAGAAAAGGACCATTTGACGAAAGTAAACCTCAAATGTACCAGCTCTTCAGTTTCCATGAGAACAGCGGATGCAATTTGTGTCATGCATCTTCTAAGAAAAATGGAAGACATTTGTCAATGGCATAGAGGAAGTGCCTTGTGTGAAAAACACCTCCATTGTGGAGGCCTGGCAGGAGCTGGGAGGTGATGGTGCTGCCGACTCCAAGTCTCTGAGGACAATTGCATGGTGGTTTTTCTAGAATCATAGAATGGTTTAGATTGGAAAGGACCTTAAAGATCATCGAGTTCCAACCTCAAGTGCTCCTCTCGCCTTCTTGGTTGAGCGTTGGTTCATGGAAGAGCAGTTACGCTGGATCTGTTACAGTGGCTTCCAATGGCGGCTGTCATTTAATAGTGTTAAAACAGTCCAGGCTGTGACTGCTGTAAAGGACAAACGTGGTGTGGTCTGTCATGAATGGATGTGGCGTTAGAATATGTTGGATACATATTCATTATAGTGAACAGGTTGCTGGTTGTATTGGGTGTAAATGTGCAGGTTTTGGTAGCAGGAGGGTTTCAGGCACGGCCTCTGTGAGGAGAGGCCGGGGCTGCCCTGTGCCGGACACAACTGGTTCCAGATGGCGCCAACATCCCCACCACAGGACACAGCTGAGCCCCTCAGTAACGCTGGTGGTGCCTTGGGCGAAATATATATAAGAAAGGGCAAAACATGGCAGAGCAGCGAGGAGTGAGGAAAAAATCATTATAAGAGCCCTGTGAGTTTGAGGGTCGGGGTTGGGGATGGGGTGAAGCTGAGCCGGGGAAAAGGGGAGGTGGAAGGAAAGTTTTTTTAATTTGTCTGTCTTTCTCGCTGTCCAAACACATTTTAATTGGGAATAAATTAAATTAACTTTCCTCAAGTTGAGTCTGGATTGCTCATGATGGTAATTGGTAAGTGATCTCCCTGTATTTTACCTTGACCCGTGAGGGCAACAAAGCTGGTGAGGGGTCTGGAGCACACGTCTGATGAGGAGCAGCTGAGGGACCTGGGGGTGTTCACCCTGGAGAAGAGGAGGCTGAGGGGAGACCTTCTCGCTCTCTACAGCTCCCTGAAAGGAGGGTCTAGCGAGGGGGGGGGGTCTCTTGTTCCAAGGAACAGGCGATGGGACAAGAGGAAATGGCCTCAAGTTGCGCCAGGGGAGGTTTAGATTGGATATAAGGAAAAATTTCTTCACCGAAAGGGTTGCAAACATTAGAACAGGCTGCCCAGGGCAGTGGTGGAGTCACCGTCCCTGGAGGTATTTAAAAGATGCATAGACGTGGTGCTGAGGGACATGGTTTAGTGGTGGTTTTGGCAGTGCTCGGTTGACTCGATGGTCTTAAAGGTCTCTTCCAAAAAAACTGATTCCATGATTCTATTATTCTATGAGTTTTTCCATCTTGTTTTCCCCGCCTGTCCTGTTGACGAGGGGGAGTGAGAGAGCGGCTGGGTGGGCATCTGGCAGCCAGCCAAGGTCAATCCACCACATTGGTGCAGAAAATACACGCAGTTCCTGCTTGGTCCTATAAAAAAACTTGTGGTTGAGCACTAACGTATCCTAGCAGCAACAGAGAATAGTGATTTCCCAGCTTTTTATGCTTGCATGAGAACGTTGCTTTCAAGAGTACTCCACCTTTGACAGTGATTGACTATATATTGCTCTGTATGTGTGCGTCACGTTAGTATCAGCTGACTTGTCTGAAGCACTAAACCGAATTGCATCTCTAGTTTATATCCTGGGACTTGCAGATAGTATTTTTGAAAAATAGACTCAGAAAGTGTGAATTTCCAGATATTAGTGAATTGTACAGGTTGGCTTTCGTAAATCAAAGTCCAGCGTTCAATAAGAAAAAAACAGTTGTTTTTATGCAAAGCATATATTCTATTACATTTTGACTTTTTTCTCCCCTTCTAGATAAACATCATGTCAATGGAAACAGAATGGTAGAACCTTTCCCAGAGGGAACACAGATGGCTGTATTTGGTAAGACATCAGTTTTAAAATAAAAGCTCTAAGCTGTCTAGTGTTACTGCATGCCAAATTTCTTAATTTCAGCCTGAGTCCTTAGAGTTTTAGAATCTGGGCTGCTATTGCCATTTTTCTAACCACTACAGTCAGCTAAAGCCACTGATCATTTTGGGAGATGTCCATGCCCCCAAAGAAGCATATGAAAAGTATTTTTCTGAGTTATAAAACCAGCAAATGTAGACACTTAGTTTGTTCCATAAAAATTCCAAAATAGTGTTTTATGTATGATAATTCCTGTAAGATCATACATTAGTTTAAACAAAATTCTGAAGATGATCCATGATTCTCCAGACCTTAGGTCATGTAAGGAACTCAAACTGGTGGGATCTACTGCACTTGCAGAGTTGTTACCATTTACGTGCCCCAGACCAAACCTCCTGGTTTGTACTTTGTGAATGGTCCCGTAGGTTTCCTGTTGGCTGCCAACAGGGCTGCAAAGGTGGCCAGTGGTTAAAGAGAAGATGTTTGATTTCATTGTATCTGTTTTCTATGAAAATGTCATTCTTTGAGCTGTTTTGTAAAACTTGAAAAAAGCGTTCTGTGGAGAAATTAATGGCTTCTGGAAGAAAGAAACATCCTAAAATAGATTAGGGTCACCATTTTTTTTTACCAAGAGATGGACTTTACCCAAATCTGGGAATCGCCAGAGCTGTCATTTCAGAATGTGCTAATGTTAGTCCTTAAGGGCAAGCTTATGGAATTTCCTAGGGAAGAAAAAAGTGAATTTCCATGACAATTATTCTTAAAACTTACTGTTACAGACAATGAAAATTTTCCTAACCCTGTTTTGAACCATAAGATTGGATTGTTTAGAAAGGATATAATTCTCTATTAACTTCTACAGGATTGTACGAAAGTGCCTTAGGAAATTCATTATATCCTATTAAATGTTTATCTGTCTGGGATGTTGAAGTAAATATTAAATTACTACTTGATACACCTGCTATATCATCTAGCCTGATGAAGTTCTAAATCAGAATAAGTGCAGGTCAGGTATATGAAGCAGTCATCACTATTTTTGACCTGGGTATATATATCACACATATGGACTTAGGCAATCACAAGGCAATGTGTGTATCAACAAATATGTAAAAATGGAGGTTGTACCCTGGAAAGCAGTGATTCTGAGAAGCGGTGCTGTATAAATGCCCAGTATGATGTAACAAAATGAATAAATGGAGCCTTCCGATGTGAAATTAGGGGTATAGTGAGTAGGTATTAGCAGGCAATTTTACACCTGCACGCAGTGTTTCCGAGACCGGTACTTAAATACATTTCACATGCTATTGAGCAATTAGACAGAATTTATTAACAACAGCAACAAAAAGCTGAAACACTGAAAGAAACCATCAAAGCAACCAGGAGAATCTGACTATCATTGTGTCTTCAGATACAGACTGGGGCAGTTAGTGGCATGCCTAGCCAGAGGTTTCGGAGGTCTTGGGCTCACCAGGCTGCCAGTTGCCAAACCAGAGGGGTGGAGGTCTCCTGCAGTCCTGCGGTGTGGACATCTCAGTTGTCCTACGGCACCCAGAATGAACCTAAACACTCGTGTTGGGCACCCATTCACCCCAGGTGCTTCCTGAGGTTGTGCGTCAATAGAAAACACATTATCGATCTCCATAAAGGCAAAAGTAGTAGAAATTATCCTCCCTACATGATACAGTAGATCACATTAGATAATCCAATCATCCCTACTGATGTTAAATATGAATCTGTATTTTACAGGAGAAAGTAGCTTGTGTCAGTATGGCATTTTCTCAGTCATTGAGCTTAGCGATGGTAATCTGATCTAATTTATAAAAAGAAAAAACATAGCATAAACTTTTCAGAAACCTGAGCAGTGTCTGAAAGTTCTTATGTAGTAACAGTTTATGTACGCTTGGAATGAATTGTTGACATTAATCTATTTTCAAAGAGAGCTGTATTCACATCTGAAATATTTAGCAATCCTATGTGGAATGCAAAGGGCTAAGTTATCCGTGGGCACTAATTTGTTACTCCAAAAATTATCTTTTCAACTGATTATTGCAAAAAATCCCAGTAAGCATTGACTTTCCTATGGGGCTCATGTTTCTGTGGTTGCCATGGCTGAAGAGGAGAAATGGTTTATGGGTGTCCCCCTTCAGTTATGGTCATGATTTCTTCAAATTCTCTTTAGAGTTCCTCTAATCCAGTATTGTCTTTCTGCCAGTATTCCCTTGTCTGTGGATTATGGGAACATAAAAAAAATTCTTGGAGTGGTGGAAAGAGAGATTGTTTGATAACTTTTTTTGAGCTAATGGAAAAGGATTGTGTGTTACCTTTTGAGTTTTACGATTAAGATGGATGTAGAGATTCTTCTTTGAATTTCTTAACAGCAGGCAGGGTCAGAGAGTTCTGGTACAATCCAATATTGATGCAGTCTTCACTGTTTAAATTTTTTAAATCTTCTCTTTTGTTTCCTGTGTGATGGTTAAATCAGCTTTCCAGTGGTTGTGATGGGTGTTGGTGTGATATATTGGTTATATCACTGTTGATTGTACACGATATGCAAAATTTCATAGAAAGTAATATCCTACCTACAGAATTTCATTGGAAGAGCGCAAAATCTTATTAAACATCCTGCTTTGAATCATTCCTGATCAATTCCATTATATTCCTATCAAGCCTGGTAACTTTCATAATTTTTAAATTGCCCTAGATTTTCCGCAAGATTGTGATTGCAAATGTTGGGCTAGGTGGTGAAAACTCATGCTGCTGCCATCTGTGCTGTGAATAAATGGAAAACCTACATGTTCTTAGGTTTACTATTAGACCTGAAATATAGTAGTATACAAACATGACTCTGATGATAATTGTTGTCATTTGTTGTCATTGGCATCCCATTCTGATACGTGGTATAGAAAAATGGAGCTACGGTTCAATTTTGCTGCCTCCAAGGGGGCGGCGGTTGCTGGCCCCATGTGAATGAGAATAAAAGGAAGCGCTCAAAGAAGAAAACAATTATCTATTAGTAATTCTTCTCCTCAAATTATTACTCATCGTATCCGTGTGTGCTCCTGTTAGTGGCAAGTTCTTTGTATTTTAGGTCTCTCTAAGCTAGAAGAAACTGAGCTAGTCTGAGCTAGTAGACTTTCTGCCTCCACCTTAGTGAGAGAGAGCTTCTCACCCCACTTCTCGGGAAACATCCGTGAATCCTTTAATTGGGATTGCACAGGGACAGGTCTCAAAGAGCAGTAGTTAATAAGACATAATCTCTCTTCCTTAAAAAGATCTGCGAAAGCTAAAAGATGCTAAATAACCCTATGATTTTGTAGATACAGCCTACTTGCAGTGAATTTTCCTGCTGCTTGGATAGTTTAGATTCACCAGTAAAAATAACAGTATAAAACATAATGCCGGATTGTAAACACTAATCCTTTTACCTGCTTGCAAAATGCAGTTAGATTGCATTACATAGCTCCATCTTCTGCAGAACCTCCTTCAAGATGCTCTTACTAGTGCTGCGTTATTTACTTTATGGTAGGACTTCTTGTTTTGATCAAGGTAAGGGTGAAAGTACATGGGTCATTGTTCCTGCAGCTTTCCCATTTATAACAGAACCTCACAGTTTTCAAAAGACTATTTAAATGATCTTGAGACTCTCCCGTCGTCTCTTTAGCATCATTTGGCTGCCTAGCTGTATCCTGGGCTGCATCAGAAGTGTGGCCAGCAGGTCAAAGGAGGGGATTCTACCCCTCTACTCCACTCTGGTGAGACCCCACCTGGAGTAATGCATCCAGCTCTGGAGTCCCCAACATAAGAAGGACATGGACCTGCTGGAGCGTGTCCAGAGGAGAGCCAGGAGGATGGATGGAGGGCTGGAGCACCTCTGCTATGAGGAGAGGCTGAGAGAGTTGGGGCTGTTCAGCCTGGAGAAGAGAAGGCTCCGGGGAGATCTTATTGCCGCCTTCCAGTGCCTAAAGGGGTTCCAGGAGAGCTGGGGAGGGACTTTTTACTGGGGCATGGAGTGACAGGATGAGGGGGAATGGCTCTAAACTGGAAGAGGGCAGGTTTAGATTAAACATGAGGAAGAAGTTTTTCCCTGTGAGGGTGGTGAGGCACTGGAACAGGTTGCCCAGAGAGGTTGTTGAGGCCCCATCCCTGGAGGTGTTCAAGGCCAGGCTGGAGGTGGCCTTGGGCAACCTGGGCTGGTGGGAGGTGTCCCCGCCCATGGCAGGGGGGGTGGAACTCGATGATCTTCAAGGTCCTTTCCAACCTAAACCATTCTATGATTCTGTGATTCTAAGGTACTCCTATTGTTTATTAGAATAAAGAAATGCATCCTTGTTTCTATGATGGTAAAAAAGCTAGATTTCAAGGGTAAGGGTGACTCTTTAATGGAAATATTTTAATGTTAACCATCCAGTGACCTCTTAATCCAGCTTCCAGCTAATATTGTAGCAGTAAGAGTGCAGGAGGTGCACAGGCACTGCTCACAGCCTCACTGGAGACACTGGAGAATGCTATATCAAAAATCATTGTGCCCCTTGAAGTAAAGAAGGGAGTGTATTCCCAAGTTCCGCGACTGAACCAGATGAAACTCTAGATGTTATGTGTTTGTGTTACGGATGGTAAAGTAGAAGTTGTTCAATAAATGCCTTCCAGAAAGTTTTCTTGTAGTTTTTATGGCCGCAGATATTTTCAATTAAAAGTATTTTGCCTGTAGCAACTGATTTTGACCAAAAACCTAACCAAAAGTCAAAATCTGAACATATATTAAGGGGTTTGATAATGTTTTGAAAAGAAGCAATTTGGGGTCTAAAATCAAACTTTTGGATAGAGGTGTCCAAAATGAAAAGAAATGCTTCAAAGCTGCAGAACGTATGCAAATATAAATTAATATTTCCATCAGTACCATTGGAATCGTTTGCATATTTTAAACAAATTTAAATGCACTGCTGTATTATGCTCAGAAATATTTCTGGTCAGCGCTTCTGAATTTGCGTGCATGTTTTTCTTATCGACTGCTGCTATTGCAAGACTCCGGTTTATCCCAGAGCACCTCTCTATTCACTGGGTTTTCCGTGCTGCCTTAGTTCTCTAAGAGGAAGGATTGTGCATATGGTGCGTTCATAGAAGGGTTCTTATTACCTTTAGTAAAACCTGGCAAGATTTCAGCTTTGTAATTCTGACAGTTTTAAAATACGGGACTAAATTGTGTTGTATTTGCTTGACATGTACTGGCTAGTAATGGGATAATTGGTTTCTTGATGTAAACAAAATATAGACAGAAGTAGGATGTTAAGTAACTGATAAGATCTAATTACAGACATTTCTGAGTTGGCAGACAGATCCAAGCTTGCTCACCTTCTGCTCTGCACTTATTAGACAGCAGCACGTTCCAGTAATTCTATAGAGCCATATTATTGTCGTACTTTCCCTGAGTTATTGAGTCCTGTAGAGATTCAGCTGTACCCCGTGTGTTCCCGCAATTCCCACCGCTTCCAAAGGTTATTTTAAAACTAAAATAGGATTATACCAATTAGCTCCGGGCAGAGCCAGGGGTTTCTCAGCCTTTTCTCAGCTGCCTCTGCGATACTTTGAGAAAAGAAGACTGAGGGGGATCTTATCAACGCTTATCAACCCTTAAAGGGAGGGTGCCAGGGGGATGGGAACAGACTTTTCTCAGTGGTGCCCAGTGACAGGACAAGAGGGAGCGGGTACAAACTTGACCATAGGAAGTTCCATCTGAACCTGAGGAGGGCCTTCTCTGCTGTGAGGGCGGCAGAGCAGTGGCAGAGGCTGCCCAGAGAGGTGGGGGAGTCTCCCCCTCTGGAGCCATCCCAACCCCGCCTGGACGCCGTCCTGTGCCACTGCTGGAGGGGCCCCTGCTCTGGCGGGGGGGGCACTGGGGGAGCTCCAGAGGGACCTTCCAGCCCTGACCAGTCTGGGATGCTGTGATTCTGTGATACCTACGGATGTGGCTTACGCAGGTGGAAAGCTGAGCTCCTCAAAGAAGAACCACCAGGTTGGGTGGCTCAACCCTTTCTAATAAAGGCTCGATCTGGGCAACTTTTTAACTAAAAGAAAATAATTTCACTTGAAAGCAGGATGATGTATTTAAGAATTGATCACTTTCTATAGAGTTTCTTTTACTCATTCGTGAAAGATCTACTGGTGGCCACGTCAGATAAGAAAATGTGTTAAGAAGTCCTTTGGTCTGATTCAGTAACGTTTTTATGATGAGCTCTGTTCCTTTCACCAGGGAAAGGAAATCAGAGGAAGCAAAGTTTGGACCCCAAGAGAGATACCCTTTTTCCAGATAGTAAAAATAGAACAAACAATTTTTCTCTGTTGCTCAAAGAAAGGGAAGAAAACTTTAAACCACGCTACATGTCAGAAGATGTTATCTCTCTATCTGAAGAGAATGTAGGACTTCATGATGTTGAAACAGGTGTGTGTGCTGTGACCCAAATTGTGGGAGAAACGTCTACAGCAATATTACCAGATGTTACAAGGATCACATTGTGGAAGAATTGAGAGCCAGAGGGAATGTCTTCCAGAAGGGGTTCATGTTTCTCATGCTAATTCTCTTTCAACGTCTTGGAAGAGTGAAGGAAGTGTACTAAGTGGCTGGGCTTGCACAGCACTGAAATGTTAATGTTGTCCTCTGCTCACAAGGTGCTGTAAAAATGGGCACTGAACTTTCTGCAGTTCTGCAATGAGAAAATAAACCTATGAAGACATTTGCATCACAAAAAGGGACTGCCTAAAGGGGGGCTGCTTCGTCCGTAAACCAAATCCTGTTCCTATTCTTACCTTTGCAGTATGTTTACTAAAGAAATATATCCTTATTTCCCATTTTCTTTTTTTTATTTTCCAGATACTGACTTATAGCCAGTGTCTTTTTGTTGCCTCCTCCAGAGAGCTGAAACATAACCCAGTTCCCTGCCTCTGCTATCTGGTCCTGGTTCATCCTTATTGCCACCAGTGCCTAAACAACCTCTTCCTTGTCGTCTGGCTTGAAGTATGATGCTCTGGTTTGCTGGTCAAAACTTCAGGGGTTATGTCAGCTCTGAGAAATTACCAGGGAATGTTCTTTGTTTAGGATTTAAAAGTCTAACCAGGGAAGCCCTGAATTGAAAATTTTCCCGTAAGCCTGTTGTAAAATAAGGTGACAAACACAGAAATCAACATCATTCTGGGGCCTTTTAAAAATAAAAATGGTAATATTCAATTTCTCGTGTCGTGTCGCGGGCATTATGCCTTACGTGCTGGTGGTCTGATTCGATAACATTGTGCGTCAACTCTGCGGGAGCGTAAATGGCCGGTTGCAGAGCGCTCCGCGAAACAGACCCAGAGAAATACAAAATGCTACCGTCTGCTTGGTCTTTGCCAAGGACATTTCCTGGCATTTATAAACGCTAATAAGGGACAATAAAATATCCCTAATGCAAAGTGAAAGCTGTCCTTGATCAGCACAACCCTTCGAAACAGTGTTGGGTTTTTTTTTATTATTTCAAAGGATCCACATCTCTTTTTCTTTTTGCTTCTGAAAACAAAAGTAATGTGGCCTTCAAACACAATATCTGTCCTTCTCCATCAGGGACTTGTTAATGTTAATTTAGCTTTCTTGAGGTAATGAAGAATTTAGCTTTGTGCGGATTTCCACTTAGAGCGCGCATTGCACATTAGTGAGGATCTGGAGGTTTTTAAGAGTAAATCAGATCACAGCTTTTCAATCAATGATGTTCACCTTAAAACAGCCATTTAATTCTGTTTTGGGGACTTTCCCACTGAAATGAGTAGAAGAGACATAGTTAATTTGCATGGGGTTTGGGATAAGGCTCAGTGATCTTCAACAGTGGGAATTGTCTCTAACATACATTTTCTTTTCGATGCAGAAAGCCAGCGAGAGCACCTAGATTGCTTTAGCAATGCAAAAGCCTTGCAGAGCCGTAATTTCTTGCCAATGATAAATAGGGATATATCAGTGACTGGGATGAACATATGCTTGGCATCATTCTGAGTTGGTTTAAGTTTGAAATAGAAGTAAATTATCCCGTTAATGACTAGAGGCTGCCCTCATCAGATTTATGCTGCTTTGTGGGAGATATATCTGTGTGTGTGTGTCTGTGTTTATGTGCTGGGGTATATGATATACACACATACACATTCACCACCAGCATTTATCCTTTGATTCCTGTTAATAAAGCACAGAGCATGATGACATTGCATAAAACATACGGAACAGTGATGATTTATTCTATTCAGCTATGAAAAATGTGATGCTAATTGTCAGTAGTTACAACAGCAGAGAAAAAACATATAAGGAGGTTTTTGGAGGGATAAAATTGTGTTGTTTTGATAATTTTAGACATACTGTGACATTCACAAAGCATTGTCAGTGCATCTTGCAGATCCTAATGGATTTATCTTTACAATACTGCTGTCACAGCCTGGCAGTATTAGAACTGGGGATGTGAGACTGAGCAAATAGGGTCCTATATTAAAAAATATGGATTGCTTATTATTGGGTTATTCGGTTTGGGGTAATTAAGAGTGATTTTCCCGATTTTCAGGAATTTTTCTCACCTTATGAAGTTATTGGTGATCTCAAAAAAAGTGTCATTAGATATCTTGCTTAAAATCCAAGATGCAAAAATCTTCAGCCACTTTTAAAATACTTGCTCAGAAACGCTCCTGAAGCTTGGGGGAGTCAACCAGAATCTTTATATTGATTTCATCTGTGCTTTCTACTCATCGGGCTGGAATTAATCTCAATAGATTTTAGGTATGTAATCTAAAGTCATCTTCAAGAATTTCTCCCTAGTCAGAGAAAACACGTTTGGAGGTCAGTTCCTAACGTCTGTCTCAGAAAGGACTACATCACCCTCTGTAGGTGCCTCATTCTGTCAAACGCTATCTAAACACCTAGCTTAGACTAGGGCGAATTGACTCGTTTGCATAAATGTGTTGCAAGCGTTTTATGCCACTTGAGATGTTCTGGGGCATTGGAGACGTGCACAGGGGGCTGGCAGGGATGATACGCGTCTCACAGGAGATCCATGCTCTTCTGAACCGGGAGATGAAAGCCAGATAGGTTTTCTAGGACATCCCAAATGATATGACATACCTATGCTTAGGGATTCGAGGTCCTTTCCAACCTTGACCATTCTGTGATTCTGTGATATAAAGGCATCTAAATATAAGTGTAGCATGTATGTGAAATTGTCCTTGATCTCCAGCTTCCAAGGACGTGGCTCTACCTTTTGGCGTTTGTGGCCCTCATGCCAGTCTTGTGCAGAATTGCTGCAGAAGGCATCTCAGATGACACCAGGGGCTTTTTTTTTTACGCATCAATACTGAAGCCTGGATCAACACTGACTGTCAGGGGAGCTGGGACACCTTTTGTCACTTGTGAATGCCTGTTTGTATCTCTGAATTTGAGATCTAAATGTGGTTGTTCAAGCTGCATGCTTGAACACTCCCCACCTGGAGTACTGCATCCAGCTCTGGAGTCCCCAACATAAGAAGGACATGGACCTGCTGGAGCGTGTCCAGAGGAGAGCCACGAGGATGATGCGAGGGCTGGAGCACCTCTGCTATGAGGAGAGGCTGAGAGAGTTGGGGCTGTTCAGCCTGGAGAAGAGAAGGCTCCGGGGAGATCTTATTGCCGCCTTCCAGTGCCTAAAGGGGCTCCAGGAGAGCTGGGGCTCTCTGTTTTTTTTCTGGGAGATGCACATAAATCTTTTGTCTTTAGAAGAGAGTGAAAACTCCACACTCTAAGAGGGCCAGACAGCATTTTGTTCCAGATTTTTCTTCTAGAATACCACCTCACTTTGCTCTCTGTGCAGGACGCACTTTAGAAATGAAGTCAAAAATGCCCTTCAACATCTACAAGAGAGAAATAATATGATCAGTTTTTCAAATAAGATACGAACTAATCACAAAAAAAAAATCTGATTTGAGTTGAACTGTAAGTAATTTTGAAACAGCCGTAGTTATTTGTTTGTGAGCCAGGGAAAACAGCATGCAATATGTCAGGCTTTGAGATAAAATTTATTGGTGTGTCATTGGCTTAAATCCAACATTATGCTCATAAATAATATAATCCTAGTGTGACACATTTCTGCTTGAACCTTGACTGAAAATTATTGAGAATCATGTTATGAATTATGTAGTAGCAGTCATGCGTTCAAGTCAAAAGGATATAACTTGAGTGAAATGCTAAAATGTATTTGTAATTAGGTACACTATCTAAAGACGCGTAGTTGCAGGAAGGGCAAGGTGTCTTTCTGTTGTATCCAAAGGTGTAACATGGAGCCTCGCTGCAGACGCAGGCTGACGGTCATCCCGCTTTTTATTGACTCATTCTTCTGGGATGGGAAGTCTGATGTGGTTGAACGTTGTTGTCATCTGTATCACTCTCTTGTACGCTATTAGCACCGTCCTTTGTCTCTTCATTTGTACTAGCTCAATAGGACCCAAGGCTCCAGACAAACCTTGACAATAATGTATGGTCCAACTGCACAGCGGGATGGGAGTAACTCGGCGTTATTCAGTGGCACGTGCCTGACAAGTCAAGAAAGGGCAAACGCAGGGGCTTAAGCATCGAAATGCTTCTACTCAGACTCATCAAGTGTGATGGTGTTTGTCCCTGTGGCAGATAAAGAGATTATCAACTGGTTTGCTTTATGGAAGCCAATAAACCCAAGATCATTTTACTGTGCTGCTACATTGAAGATCTGGGCACATTTTTTAGATGTAGAAGGACTTTTGGTAGCTCACATGGTCCCTCTTCAAACCATTGTGTAGTGTGCTTGGCTGCAGTGGTTATTTCTAGTCTATTATAGAAATTCATACCTGGGTTCTTATCTTTTTTTCCTCCTTACTATTTCTTACTACTTTGTTCCCAGGCTGTCTTCTGGAGATGAAACCTGCGTGTGGTTCTGGGAATAGCTCATCCTGGACACCAGTCCTTCTAATCATGCTGTGAAGTAGAGGGAAATGTCACTCCCTCTGCTCTATGCTGTCCCCCAATATTCTCCTGGCAGGCCTTGTGTCCTCAAATATCCTGATGTGGTCTCACGTCATACCCCAAGGCACGCAGCCCACACCCTTCGTCTTATGCTATAGAAGCACCGCTCTAAATGGACTGACACTGATTTGAAACAAAACCCTAAATTGAGAATAGGTATGCGCACACGTACACACGACACTAATTACGCCTTAGTGCCATAGCTGAAATGTGTTTCGCTTGGGAAATGGAAGAACAAGGTTGTTGACTGTGTTTCCCATCTCAGAGCTTTAGCTTTTCTTAAATCTCCTAGATCTCATGCTGCGGTATATCCCGAAAGCAGGGAACAGCCGTGTTGCATGAATAAAGGAAGCCAGGCCATGAACCACCTGTGGTACAGGCTTATTGAGCCAACTGGAGATGACTATAGTGTGACAATGTGGCATCTGCGAAGAATTCATGACTACTCCTGACTTTTACTTGTAATAGTAGTGCACCTTCAGACAAAGAAGACTGTGTATAACCAGACACTTTTAATATGGATTTCCTCTTGCTGGCTGATATCTTCTGTATCCTATTTTTGCTTTCATCGCTAGACTTTTGAATAGGTACATGGGACAGTGCCAAATTTTATATTTTTATAAGGTATGTTTATACTTGATTTTTTTTTAAATCTTCAGTTAAAATAGTGCCCCTTACCTCATTTTAAAACTAATCTGGGTCCCCTCCAGTTGTTTGTTCCACAACTACAATTTGTGCTTTATGATGCCGTAGACCAAACCCGAGGGTAAAGCAAAGACTTTTGTAGCCTTGTGGTGCTTTTGTTGCTTTAACATACTTATTGACTCTATACAAATAATTTCTCAAGAATTCAAGGTACTGTGTGGATCCAAAATGGTTTGGAGCATGTGCTGGAGCTTACAGAAGTGCTATGTTGTTTGGAACCTGAGGCTATAAGAGTCTCTCAGATCTCAAGCAGTTGTGCTCTCCCTGGCTGCAGCCTGCTGTGACTCTAAGGCACTTTACTGATGACTCCATCAGTCATATTTTGCCCCCGAACTCCCTTCTTATACGCAGTTTTAGGAGGAGGGTAATATATGGATTTTAACTGATGCCTAAGTATGCAAATCCTTTCCCTGTCGATGCCTGTTGTTGGAAAGTGGAATAGGAACGACATAGAGAACAAAACAGAAATATTAATTGTGCCAGTGTATATTGTATGCTTTGCTGCACTGCTCAGGTCAAAAGAGATCTAGCAGAACTGAAGAAGCTTCAGAGGGGCAAAAAGGGTGATCGGAAGTATGGAGCATCTTTGTCGTGGTTTAACCCCAGCCGGCAACTAGGACCACGCAGCCATTCACTCGCTCCCCCCGCAGTGGGTTAGGGAGAAAATGGAGAAAAACAAAAATCAGCCTTGTGGGTTGAGATAAAGACAGTTTAGTAGGACAGTAATGGAAGAGAAAATAATAATGATGGTAAAAGAATATACCCAATGAGTGATGCAATGCAATTGCTCACCACCTGGTGATCAATTGCTCGGCCCGTCATGAGCAGTGACTCCCATCCCGAGCAGTGATTCCTGCCCCTCGCCCAACCCCCGTTTATAGACTGAGTACGATGTCTGTGGTATGGAACATTCCTCTGGGCAGCTTGTCCTGTCTGTGCTCCCTCTCAGCTTCTATGGGAAGCTGAAAAAGTCCTTGACTTAATTTAAGCGTTCCTTAGCAACAACTAGAACAAAATGTGTTATCAACATTATTCTGGTACTAAATCCCAAACACAGCAGCTACTAGGAAGAAAACTCTATTGCAGCTGAAACCAGGACAGTCTTCTATACAAGGAACGACAGGGTACACTAGGACTATCCAGTGTGAAAAAAAAACCCTAGTGGGGTATGAGAGGTCTACAGAGTGATGATAGGCATGGGGAATGTAAAAGGGAATTGATTTTGCAGAATATCTCCCCTTATAAGAAGTAGGGACCAGAAGAGAGGATGCACGTAGGAGCCAGTTTCAAAATAAATCAGAAAAGTTGGAATAAAATAAAGAAGAAAGGTCCACTGAGAGTTATTCAAACCACAGCAGGCTCAGGAAATCCTGCGAAAGTCAGAGAGTAGGACCACTGTACTGGCAAGTATTGTGCGTATTTGTCCCTTTCTTATTCTTCCCTGAGCTCCTGCTGTTGTCAACTGCGAGATGGATCCCTGTTAAGACATAGAATCATAGAATCATAGAATGGTTTAGGTTGGAAAGGACCTTAAAGAGCATCGAGTTCCAACCCCCCTGCCATGGGCAGGGACACCTCCCACCAGCCCAGGTTGCCCAAGGCCACCTCCAGCCTGGCCTTGAACACCTCCAGGGATGGGGCCTCAACAACCTCTCTGGGCAACCTGTTCCAGTGACATATACTGTGTGTCATATGTCACATATATCATGTGTGTATATCACATTGACTGCTTTTCTATTATAAATTAATTAAAGCTGTGGGGAGTCACATAGCTAGAACGTGTGCGCTGATTTGAAAATACGGGAGTCATTGCTGAAAATGGTGCTGAAAACCGTGCAAATGCAAGCCACAGCTGTCATTAGCTCCTGGTTGAGAAAAAATGATAAATTAAATATGCATGTGAGTCTTTTTCTGCTGGACAATAAAGCTGAGCAAGTTTTGCAAGCTCGGTTTGCATTCTAGTAATAGCACCTAACCTGCTTTGAAGTTGTATGTCAAAAAAAACCCCAACCCAAACCCCCAAATGAGGCAAACTGACTGATTGCACAGTGAATGCTGTAAAATAGGCAACAGCCCTTTCTGGATGCATGTCTAGCTTGGCATGGATGTGAGAGATGTCTCTGCCTCTGGGCTTGGAGAGCCGATGGGCTGAAGGCACAGCCTGGAGGGATCTCTTACTGCTTCCACCCTGGGGCAGCGCAGCTCTGGCTCTGTGACTGCGGCACCCGAGTTATCCACGCCTGGCTGGATAGCTACAGTTCCCCAAAATACACTGGTAGAAGGATCTCTGACCACAATTTGTATAAGCTAATTTATTATCCGCTTCAGTGTTCACTCTGTTGCATCTCCGGCTCATCTGTCACGTATCACTTTTGACTATTGATTTGTTCTCAAATGCAGTAGTGATAAGTAAGACATATTGCGTTGCTTTTGAAAAAAATTTCATAATTGCTGATTCAAAACCTGTGAAGAAAGAGAAAAATTCTGCTGCATACAAAAATAAGGGTATCTTTGCTTGTTCGAAGAGTTGCTGTACAGCGGCCGCATCCAGCTTCATGGGAAAGATGGGAATTTCCACCTTAGATGCCGTGGTGCTTCTTTAATGAATGAGAGCGCGTATGTCTATAGCCCATTATGAGGCTCTACCAAAAGTCGGCTTCAAGGCTAGAGAGGCTATTTATTTTGGCAAAAGTGTGCTGCTCCAGCCCTCAAACCAGCCAGAGGCTCTGTGCCTCCTGATGCCCTCCAACTTAACGTTCTGCCAACCGCAGCCAGAGCAGACCGGTCGTTTAGAGGATGTCTAAGAAATCCCGGGGGCTGGAGAGCGAGCAGGTCATGGACTTCGCTGTGCGTAATGGCAATTCCTTTGCCAAGCCATCAATGCAGCGCGGACACTCTGCCTCAACATTTATTATAGATACTTTATTTTCAAGAGTGACATACTGTGTTTTGGGGGAATGAGTGCACGTCAAGTACTGCATAAATGGTAAATGAGTAACCACATATCTATTTGGCCTCTGCCTGTTCCTCTGGATATAAATTAGTTTTTCTATAACAATCTTCTCTGGAATTTTCTTGAGTAATTGTCTTTTTGGGGGTGGATAGGAAAGAGTTATTCTCTTTTGCAAGTGAGAACGTACCATAATTTTATTGGCTACTAACGGATGAGAGAATAACTCTTGGAAATTCTACGTTTCCATTAAGAATAGCTGTGGTTCAAAACAGATTAATTTTAATGATCTTCTAGGTAGACTTAGAAGGCATTTTAAGGAAGTTTGGGCTTTTATTGGAAAAGGGTTAAGGGTATGTTTCTGTGGAGCTGGGGAAAGGAGGACTAAAGGGCTGCTTGTTGAATTGGCTTGTTATTTGAATGTAATTATTTTTCACTCCTGAGCAATTATAGATTGTAAGTTTAAATAATTGTCAGGGTGCCTACAGCTTTCTATTGTTGTCGAAAATCTAAGGTTATAAATAAAATAAGTAATATGAGATTGCTTTTTCTGAATGTGTCTATGGCAGTTAAATTAACTTAGCAATAGTTATCAAAAAAGGAAAGAAAAGGCAAGATTTCTATTCCTTGCAGCAAACAAACTTTGTAAACAAGTTGTTATTTTCTGCAGCACAGCCCTAAAAGTGATTCTTATTTTGCTGGTAACCAAATGTTTGTGGTGCTTTGCTTGTATAATAGTAGAATATATTTTGTTTTGCTTCTATATATTTCAAGCTCCCTAAGGTTGCCGAGAGATTACAGAGATTTTCACAAGACCGGGGTAAGGCTTCGCTGTTACTGCAGAGATGAATTTATATGAAAGATACAGTTTCAAGAGAATCAAATGGATTACACAGCGCTGATGACATCTCTTATTTTATGTGTACATCAAGTTCTAGTTGAGTAGCAGAGCACTAAAGTGTGTCAAATGACCGAGGATGATCTTAAATGAATCTCTGCCAAGTGTTGGAATGCTTAGAGCAAAGGAAGATCACAAAATGATTTGAAAGCCTCAAATCAATGACTGAAGTAAAGATGTGACGCTTTGCAATGAAGCAAATAATCAGGTTGATGATAGGACCGTGTAGCTCTGTCTCAATCTCTTTCACATATTATTGTACCAGAGGTTCTTTTTATCCCTAACAGACTTCTGAAAGGTAATATATTAAGAAACTACTCCCTTCTTCAAAGGAGATAGAAAAGTGGTTAGGCCGAATTTATCTGTGCACAAGCTGGCATAATTTATTCTTTATTGACTGTATCCTTGGACATTCGGCTGTGTTAATTCAGACTAAGATTTGGTTCCACTTTTGGACACTTCGGAGGTGTGCAAAGAGCTTCTGATGCTTTTATTCATACTCATCACATTTTCATTGATCCAATAGTTTATTTTATAAGGGAAATTAAACAGAGTAAATAGTTAAAGGAGTCAGAATTTTGACCATAAACCCTGACATTTTTTAATGTGTCCTTGGGAGTCTTCAGTCCTCACCTTTGTGGCCAAGAAATACAAGGTCCCTACAGTAATTCTTAAGACTCCTCTTTAATCAATTAGACATGAAAGACATGCAAATTTAATCCAAATATTTTGCACTTAAGGACTGATTGTTCTTACTTTGTGAATACCACTTCTTTCTGCAGGTCATAGCCATTTTTGGTGCAATATAGCTTTGTATGTGGTTCAGTTGTTCATGGAAAATGATGCCCTGTTGTTCCCAGCCATGAGCATTCACTCAGTTGCATTCCCAAATCCCCAAACAAGAAAGAAAACATGTATTTATTGGATTCCAATTCCTGAATCGTACAATTTGTGACAGTTCTCGTTCGTGTTTATGGAATGTACTGGTATGAATGGCCCTGTAAATAGAAAACTATACTTTTGGAGAGGTTGCTGGTTTGTTCTGCGTTTGTACCGAGAACTCAGCACAATGGAATTCAAATCTGCGATGAAGGCTTTTATGTGCTGTGGTTTTGAAAATAGCAACACCACTAGTGATAGAAACAAGCCTCAGAGAGAAAATCTTTTACAGTCTGCATTCAGGCTTGAATTCCCGAAGCCCCTTCTCATCTCATTTTTCCCAGTTCTACACCCGTCTAACTATAATGGAATTGATTACTTATACAATGCCAAATAAACAGAATTAGTTCCGTTTCAGGAATGAAACTCTATCAAAGAACAAAATAATTTTTTATAAGATGGAAATCATCAAGAGTGAGACATTCAACTATTTTTTGGATGAATTCTCTATTCTTAAACATTTTTGATTTCTCTTGTCCCATGGCTGATCTTGACTGGTCCTATCCTCAACCTAACAAATATCAAGATCACCACTTGGTATATCTGGCTCAACACGTTAAAGCAATCACAAATCAAGATTTTCTGTATTTTTGGAATCAGTTCTCTGTTTTGTCTTTTTTTCCACATTACTATATTGCAGCTACATTCCACTGAAAGAAGACAAATAAGACGAAACTTGCTACATTTTATCTAGATGAAGTTTTACTGAAGGATACAAACCAACCAAAACATGGGAATGAGAAAGTCAGAAAGTACATAGTTTCATGAAGTGGTGTTTCTGTCACCCAATATTTGCAGCATGAAAAAGAGATACTTTGAACAAAGACCTTTTAGTTGGGATCCTTTGGTATTTTTCCAAAGGGGATTCTTTGCTTTGCTTTGGGACCACTCATACCTCAGTTGTGGAGCACTTAAAGTAATAATTCATAAATTATGGTTCATGTGAGGCTTAATTATGCTTTGATGTTTTTTGGATGAAAGGAGCTAAATACATGCGAATTACTGTTTTGTGTTCTAGAGGAGGCAGGAAACCTGGTTCCCCAGATCCAAACGTCCCCTGCCAGGCGTCCTCCCATGGCGTATTCCCACACTGGTGTCCGTTTGGGAGCTGGGAAGTAAAGCCCGTGAATTGTATGTGTGTGTTTGGGCCTAACGAACCCTGCACATTTTCCAACTCCTTTTACCTTTCTCTCCTAATTAAGAAAATGCTGAGTGTGGTTAATGCAGAACAAATAGATGCAGAAGATTGATTAGGAATAAAGCCTGTAACCCAAAACTAAGGAAGAAGGCAGAGCCGCAGAAGCGGTTGGCTTTCTTCATGCTTGCAAGATCTACTTCTCTTCCCTCGATGAAGGGATAGAGTGTACCATGAGTAAGTTTGCTGATGACACAAAACTGGGAGTGGTGGCTGACATGCCAGAAGGCTGTGCCACCGTACAGCGTGACCTGGACAGGCTGGAGAGTTGGGCAGAGAGGAACCTAATGGAATCCAACCAGGGCAAGTGTGGGGTCCTGCATCTGGGGAGGAATAATCCCATGCACCACTACAGGTTGGGGGCTGACCTCCTGGAGAGCAGCTCTGTGGAAAGGGACCTGGGAGTCCTGGTGGACAACAGGATGCCTATGAGCCGGCAATGTGCCCTGGCGGCCAAGAAGGCAAATGGCATCCTGGGGGGCATCAAGAAGAGTGTGGCCAGCAGGTCGAGGGAGGTCATCCTCCCCCTCTGCTCTGCCCTGGTGAGGCCACATCTGGGGTGCTGTGCCCAGTTTGGGGCTCCCTGGGTCAAGAAGGACCGGGCACTGCTGGAGAGGGTCCAGCAAAGGGCTACGGAGATGCTGAGGGGACTGGAGCATCTTTCTTATGAGGAAAGGCTGAAGGACTTGGGGCTTTTGAGTCTAGAAAAAAAGAACACTGAGTGGGGATCTTATCAATGCTTATCAGTCCTTCAAGGGAGGGTGCCGGGGGGATGGGGATAGTCTGTTTCCAGTGGTGCCCAGTGACAGGACAAGAGGGAACGGGCACAAAGGTGACCATGGGCAGTTCCATCTCCACCTGAGGAGGGCCTTCTCTGCTGTGAGGGCGGCAGAGCAGTGGCACAGGCTGCCCAGAGAGGGGGGGGAGTCTCCCCCTCTGGAGCCATCCCAAACCCGCCTGGACGCCGTCCTGTGCCACTGCTGGAGGTGCCCCTGCTCTGGCGGGGGGTGGCACTGGGGGAGCTCCAGAGGTCCCTCCAACCCTCACCAGTCTGGGAGTCTGGGATTCTGTAATGATTCACAGTGTTAGTTCTGATTCTTTAAACCCAAGATGCATTTCTGAACGGTTCAGGTGCAGCTCACAGGTGACAGTTATGTTGCACAGTTGTCCTCCCAGCTCTGCCGGGTGGAGGTGGGCGTCATGGGTACAGGGACAGTCTGTTGAAACTCTGAAGGTCAGAAGGTTTGGCTTTTGCATATTATCCTCCCAGTGTATAATGAGAACCTTTCAGATCGGCGTAAATGATTTTTTGAGTGGGCTGTATCTTCCAGTTTGTGGCAATTAGACGCAAGAAGTTTCCCAGCAGAGAATTTTGATGATGGAATTTTCTTATTATGTGGACTCACCAGAGAACACTTTTGTTGACAATCAGGATAAAATTGGTTTAAATATTCCTGCTTATTGGGTGGGGAAAGGCAGCGAACAAGGCCATCTTTGAAAGTATTTTGATACACTGAGTTGTGTATATCCCTGCTCTCTGCTGGTTAAGATCAAAATTGCATTTAAATGGGAATATCTGAAACCTCTATAACTGTGCAGTTTAGAGCAACTGTGGTTTGTGCCTTATTAACATTCTTGATACTGGCTTCAGATTTATTTAAATCCTGTTGATTTTGTATTATTTATAACTTGTAGCACGCTTTCATGATGGATTGAATAAACACATTTTAAGAATCATTTTCTATCTCTCTCTCTTTAGTGCTTTTCCCAGTTTGAGTGCTGTTGTCTTACAGGGTTTTTCGAAAGTCATACTTATACTTATGACATGTTACGCATATTTTTCATGCTGAAAACATGGCAGTTTTTCTCTTGACAGTAAAATATTCCCTTTCTATTATGGTAGTCTGCTTTTTCTTTTACAATAATTCTAATCTGTTGTGCGGATTTTATACAAACATATATACGTACATACACAAACATGTGCCCGCACGCACTTCGGATGTCAGCAGCTCCCGTTCAGGCAGAAATGAATTGCCTGGCCATTTGTTAATTTGAATGAACATGAGGCTTCTGCTTCTCCTATGGAAAAAGAAGCAAACCCAACAGTTTCTCTGGGAATTCATGCAGCGTGAACAGAACACATCTTGGCAAAATGGTGAGCCAAGAAATTCCTCTTTAGTTGCTCTGTTAGGCAAACTGCATTTTAAATTTCTTGCCGAGGGCTTTGTTTGACTTGCCCCAGGCAAGCTGTTCAACATATTTATCAACCCTGTTGTAGCATTAGAGCCAACGCTTATCTAGGAAGATCATCCGCTTAATGCCATCTGTCATCAGGAGTTTTATTTCTTTCAGCTGAGCTTGTTCTCCATTTCAGTCTTTTTATACTCCTCCCAACCATTTCTTAGTTGATTGTTTCCCAGTGATCTCAAATATTCTGTGATTGCTCAAATATTCTGTGGTTGCTGCATGCTAAACCCCTAAAGACATCAATAATACAAGTTTACTTTAAATCCTGATTGATAACATTAATCCTATATGCATCCAGATGGCTCACCAAAGAGCCCTACATATTACAGTGTTATGTAAAAGACAATATTGCATTTCAATCTGAATCTGGAATTCTTTCCAGATTCTCGACAGGAATTTGAAAAAATTCAGAACAAAGGCTCTGGGGTAATTCATGCTGTATTTTTATCTTGGTGCCTATGAGGACATGGCTTTGATCATTTTTGATTTTCAGGCCCTTATTGACTCTTGTGTAAGCGCACAGGTGGTATGAAAGCGTTCACCAAAGCTGTATTCACTCACTTTACATGTGATTGTGAGATCCAGTTCTACTTTCGGATTTGTGTTCACAACCCCAGTGAAGCCAAAGGGACCGGCATATTTCCTTGTAGAGAACAAAATTTAACTTTCTGGAAGTTTGGTGCTATTGAGTTACATAAAATCAAGAAAAATTATTGCAACCAGGTGTACAACTACTGTGTATAGACTGTATGCAGACTGGATGTTCTCCTGGGTTGCCAGGACATCCTGATCTCCTTCTTGTCCGAACTGGGAGTCTGCTGGCTCCCATCGCAGCTTCCTTGTTGCCTGCTTATCCATCTTCTCTTTAGGGGAGGGAACACAATGGTGCCTACCAAGGTCTCATGCTGACCTTTCATGGTGAAGCCAAGTCACCCCCTTCAACCTGCAAAGTACTAAAAATTAATGGTCCCCACAGTTTCAGAGCACACAGCATAAATATCTCTTTGGCTCAGTACTTAGAAATATCAGTACTTGGACTGACTTCAATTAATCAGCTGCACCAACTGCTCCATACGATTTTTTAAAGAGAAAAATGCCAATCACAGTATTTGACGGAAACGTGTGAAATGAGCGTTATTATATAGGTATATAACTTTCTGAGGTTCGATTTATTCCTTTCCAGTTGGGGGAAAAAAAATCATTTCAGTTCAGAGCAGCTGAGCATTTCCTTCTCCAGATTTTATAGAGGTAACTAAATCAATCGTATTCGAAATTTGGGCCAAGTCCTCTACTGGCCAAGAGAAGCGGGGATACTGGCAGCTGTGTCTTCGGCTCCCGGAGAGCTGCTGGCTGGAGCGAGATGCATTGAGGTAGGCCGGTGGGATGTACTGTTGGCTGTCCTTTACTGCTTCAACGTATAGGAGCAGCCTGTGCCCCCAGCTACTTTTTGGCTGGGTACTGTAGCGTTTGAGCAGCTGGCAGAATCATTGCTTCTAGGGTTTCAGAACATAAGCTGGCACCAGAGCTGGTCTCCTCTCTCTAGCGTGCTCCCGAGCTTTGGGTAGATCTTATCCCACTCCTTCCTCTAATCTGGGGTTAGGGATGAGTTTTCCAGGGCACCTTGCTCTTTGTTCTTTCAGCGTACCAGCAGGTTTTATTTTTCCGAGTATATATTTAAAACTGACATTTTCCCCTACTTAGTGGAATCGTAAATTCTAAAATCCCGTTAACAGAAGGAGGAGCGGGATCCATATCCTTTGCAGTTCATCTTCTGCAGTGAAGCATTGCTATCAACCTGGCATGGAAACAGCTTCTTAATCTGCTGCATGGAAAAGTGCCTTGAAGTGTGGGTGGAGGGATTGCAGGCGGTGGGCCAGAAAAGACTTGGCATGCCAGTGGAATAATGCGTTCATTCTTCAGAATGTGACAAAAAGAGTCTTCTGGATGTCCTGTCGGGCTGCTGGGAGGGAAGGGGAGAGAGGATGCTTATAAATAAAGCTGGCAGGAGCGAAAGGTCGTTGGGTAGACAGGCAGAAGTCAGGTTGTGTGTGCACCTGATGCCCAGCGGAGAAGGATAGACCACAAAGGTAAAGGACAAAGGCATTAAAAAAATGCTCCACAAGTGAAAATACCATATACGTGTGTGTGTTTCAGAGAAAATATGAAAATCATCTGGTATATAAAAACAATGCTGTGAGTTTCTTTCAATGGAAAGCTGAGAGTCCCTGAAGCATCAGCAGCTATGGAGCTCAGAACTTAATAGACTTTAATTAGCGCAGAATGAGTGCGTCTTGTGAGGTTTTAGTTTGGATCAGGGATGCCCTTCTGATGCAAATTTGCTGTTTGTGCTGATTTACATAATGGAATCATAAATAGGAATTTACATCGGGGAACTTGCATGGAAACTGAGTGTTATTCAAAGAACGGATGTCGGAGAAGGGGCTGAGAACAACGGCGAGTAAAGGTTATGTCTGCGGGACCACGCGGCTTCTTGTAGGAGTGGCAAATTGAACGTTGCAGAAATTTCAACCAAGTTTTCCAATCTGTTTTTTTTGTTTGTTTGTTTCTGTGTCTATTGCAGGCAGTACACAAAATAAAGAACATTATTACGAGGATAGATAGCTTTTTAATTAGTAATTTTGCTTAGGATTCATACGGGTTATGCTGCAACATAGACTACTACATCTGAGCTCTACTACTACATCTAGACTACTACATGCTGGTCTCTTTATAGCTGCGGAAGAGAAACAGGCAACTTTCGGACACAAATCACTATGTTTTGGGGGTTTTGATTCAACTGTGGATTCAAAGACTTCCAGGTTTTTGTCTTGTCTGCGTATGGGGTATGGGCTTGTTTCTCTTGCCTTAAAATATGCCACCAGTTATGTGTGAGAGGGCCAGGAGCATTTTGCCTGGCCTCAGGATGCCTTTGAAGAAAGGCACGTGTCTCTCCCAAGTCCTGTGTCCTCAGCCTAGTGTAGATAGGTGTGTTAGATACCCTAAAGCACCTCAAATG
Organism: Charadrius vociferus; assembly: GCF_000708025.1. Lineage (NCBI taxonomy): Eukaryota > Metazoa > Chordata > Aves > Charadriiformes > Charadriidae > Charadrius > Charadrius vociferus. The sequence continues at coordinate 1,211,447 of NW_009649047.1, read as the reverse complement.
ACCCCGGATGTCTCAATTTAGGCAAATAAATTAGTCCCTGAATGTATGAGCTCCCGGTGCAGTCAATGGAGACCTAATCAATATGGTTAACGTAATCTTTAAACCATTCATCTCACTAGGAAGTAGACACCTGGGGTTCAATTCTGCTCGGTTTATCTCTGTGAATATTGCAAAATTATTGCAGATTATCTTTTACAACGGGATGCTTGTCTCTTTTCCAGAGGAACGCTTTGCTTTCATTATTTTAGAAAAATACTTCATCTTATGCTAACTATTTTTTAACAAATATGCAAATGAGCTGGGTTGCCTATGGAAACACGTGTTCCTTGGCTGAGCGTCAGGCTGTGTACAAAAAGAGTTGTTCAGAAGATATGTATGTGTATGCATATATGAAGAGAATAGTTTGAGAAAATGGATGTGGATGCTAGAAAGGAATAAGGGTAACAGCATTCATTCCCAAATTGTATGATTAATATTATTTGTAGGGACGAATGAACCTTTAAAGATTGCCATTTGAATCCGTTTGGTTTTGAAGTTCAAAAGCAAAAAAATCTTTAAATACCTTTTGAAATTCCAATTAAGAGTCAGTCAAAACCCATCACTGAAAGAATAGTTTTTGTTTTACAAATTAGCAATTAAAAAGTGACAAATATCTTCAAGGCTTAAACACCCTTCTGCAATATCCATTATGTTCGAATCCTACTTTTTCTGGGAACATGAGTACATTCCCCAGTATTTCCTTTTTTTTCCCTTTCTCTTAGGAATGCCTCCGGAAGCTCTCTATCTCACTCTAAAGCTGCACTCACTTCACCAGTACTGGGGATTATGCAAATTATCTCATGAGTAGTTTAAAATCACATTCATGTTTTCTAGTTTCAAATTATAATAATGCGGGTGGCTTATTTTGCTTTTATGTTTCTTTTCCTGCTGTTTTTGTCCTTTGAGTTTTATATACTTATTTAATTGTTTCATTTATTTATATCTTCCGGTTTCTTACTAAACTAGTAACAAATACGGAAAATAAACTTTTTTTTTTTGTACTACAAGAGCATGTGAAGTCTTGAACTGAGATTATTTTCCTGTTTTAGTAATCGGTGTTCATGTTAAACATGGCTTAAGGCAGCCAGCGCTCTGAAGAACAGGCGTTCCATGAGCTGATGTGTCTTAACTCTGGAATATTATGGGGGGTTTTATTGTTAATATTTCTTTCCTTGTGACAATTTCTCTGTAGAACATGGTACCACTTTAGCAGAATAACAAACATCAACCGCTGAATGTATTAATACTGTGGAAAGCAATTTAGGATGGTATTGTTGTAAATTATGTCCCTTTACTAGCAGGTTGTTTTATTATGACAAAGATTTCAATTTTATCTGTTCTCATGGATGTGAGGATTTATTGTTAGTGCAAGGTGCCAGCGTACTTGAGAAATGATGAGAATAGTTCACCAAGTGAATAAAATGTCTGTCTCTCAGAGGAAGGTGGGCAGAATGAATTCAGACATAAACTGCAAGAAGAAAAAGTGAAAGAAACCGTGATGAGGATGTGGGTCACTAGGTCAAACCAACAGGTCAGAGAGGGCTATCAATGGGAGAATCCTAAAGAATAGTTATTGATCAAAGAGAGTCAGTGACCACTGCCCTGATGATCAGTAATTTCAGACAGTGCAGTTAGGGATTTATTGAGCATTAAAATTCTTGAAATAAATAGGAAATGAATGAGCATTTCTACTTTGTATTTGAAGTTGGGTCTATATCTGAATCGTAGACCTTAAAGATTATCTAGTTCCAACGACCCTGCCGTGGGCAGGGACACCTCCCACCAGCCCAGGTTGCTCAAAACCCCATCCAACCTGGCCTTGAACATCTCCAGGGATGGGGTCTCTGCAGTTTCCCAGGGCAACCTGTTCCAGTGCCTCACCACCCTCAGGGTGAATTTTTTTTTCCTAGTATCTAATCTAAGTCTCCCCTCTTCCAGTTTAAAGCCATTCCTCATCCTATTCCTACATCCCCTTGTAAAAAGTCCCACTCCAGCTGTCTTATAGGTGCCCTTCAGATACTGGAAAGCTGCTATAAGGTCTCCCTGGAGCCTTCTCCAGGATGAGCAACCCCAACTCTCACAGTTTGTCTTCATAGCAGAGGTGCTCCAAACCTCTGATCATCTTCGTGGCCCTCCTCTGGCCATGCTCTAAGAGGTCCATGTCCTTGTTATGTTGAGGGCTCCAGAGCTGGATGCAGTATTCCAGGTGGGGTCTCATTGAACTCAAACTTGAATTGGGGTTGTGTCCTTAATTTTGGGTTACTCATTTGCAGTCAGGTGTGATCCTAGGAATATGTTGTGGGAAGAACTTTGAGTCTGTACAATTCCCTGGCATAGATGACATAGCTCATTCCCCACCCCTCAGCATGCATGTCCAGCCAATGTTAGTTCGATAAATCCTTTCTGCAAGGGTTTCGGTGTGACCTGCTGCAGACACAGCTGGGATTTTAGGCAGCTGGAACTCAAACTTCCCTTGTAATATTAAGGATGCACTGAAGTATTAGTGTTGGGCTGAAGTTTATTTTCTGTGCTTCGCATGCAGATACAGACTTGGGATCTAACCAACAACCCACAAAACAAATGAAAAGCACCCTTGGAAGCAGTCTAATATTGCCTAAGTCTGCCCACTTCTATGTGAGCTCCAATGCCCTCTTCTGCCCTCTGCCTACGTCCAACCGCCAGAAAACTACTGAAAGGTGTCTGTTTTTTCAGGACAACATGTTTGGGTGAACACTGTCATGGGAAGTAGGGAAGAATCTGATGAATTCTGGGACCACCAAGTTTAGACAGTCCTAAAAAATAAGCAGAACAACTGTGCAGTGTGTGTAGTTAATTTTAAATTTAAGATAGATGAGATTTAAGTGGATCCTGCCTCCTTCGTCTTTTGGGGTTGCATATCTGAACACAAAAATTTCTTTTGTTGACAGAGTAAACTATGATTATCAGAAGGAACAAAGTCTGTTAGAGCAGACTAGATGGCCATGGAAAAGCTGTGTTCCTAACTTTTCCTTAGCTTGCAATGGAATGGAAATACCTTTTTTGGGACCTGTGATATACTTGGTATAAACAGGCCTTTCACATAATTAAACAATTGTCCCAGTCATGTTTTTTTAAAATGATGTTTTCTCTTCTGTGTTGACTTTAGCAAAATCAGAGGAACTATTCAAATAGATTCTTCATCACAGTCTAATTCTGTAATGCCTCCAAAATGTCCTCATGGATAAAGCAGTATGAAGACGTAGTCAAGATCTAGCTACACCTGTAAGGCTGGGGATGAGGGGAAAAGAACTGCAGACAGGATTCATGAAGCTCAAGGGTTTTATTTTAACAGAAATTTGCCCTCCTACCCCAAGCTGTGTGTGCTCATGTTTGCCTCTGAACTTTGTTTCCATATGCCCCTTCGGTATGAAAAAGTCAAGACTTTGCATACCCTCCGTGTTAAAGTATTGTTACTGAGTTATTGCCTACGTGCTTCACATCACTCAAATGGACTGTGGCAGGAATTTTGGCAGGATGCATGTGGTATTTTTACAAGGAATTTGCAGACATAACCTCTGTTCACATGCAGTTTTACGTGCACGTATGAGAAACATGGATAAAAGTATACTTCCAAGCAGTTATTTGGTTAAAGACTCAAAGTCTATGTCTAAACTATGTGTTCAAAGGCTGTCTTCACAATGGGCTGAGGAGCACTTCCCTGGTCACTGCTCCAGGCTCCCTCTCATCTGTCACCCGACTGTTGGGAGGAGACATGGTGTCGCGGATGGAAGTATTTGACACGGTTAGGATTTGGTAGAGATTCACACTTTATTAGTGATTTGAGGTAGATCAAGAGGTTCAGTTTTAGCAGCGCTGTATCATTAACCGATTTAAAGGCTTACAAAGTGATTTAACAAAATAACTAAACAGTGCCTTAAGTACAGATTCGAAGACGGCAAGATCGACACTAACCTACTATGAGGTATCCCCAATCATTACATATACATATAAGCAAAAAAACAGAGAGAGAGAGATATAAGCAAAACATACAAAGACGTGCGTGGACGCGCGTGCACGCACACACACGCAGAGGTCCCCGATTGCTGGGATTGGGAATTTCTTAATAGCAGGTGGCCCTCACAATCCGAAAGGTACGGCTTTTAAGTCCTACATGTGCATGGATGGACAGAAGAACATCCACATCCATAAAGATAACATGTATATCACAAACATATAGGTGGAGAGCATCCCAACTCAGGGCAGGTACTGGCCACAGCCTGCTGTAATCCAGAAGAGCTCAAAGGGTCTTTACTAGAACAGCTACTTATAGGATCCGAGATAATTGACTTTCATCAGGTAATTTTCCCCTGTGGCCCAGCTCAGACAATGGACTATTCCGGTACTTTCCACCGGTTCCACAAGCCTAGGACTTGCTAGGACTTGGGGTCCTGGTACCTCCCCCTCTGTGGTCACATTCATAGAATCATAGAATGGTTTAGGTTGGAAAGGACCTTGAAGATCATCGAGTTCCACCCCCCCTGCCATGGGCAGGGACACCTCCCACCAGCCCAGGTTGCCCAAGGCCACCTCCAGCCTGGCCTTGAACACCTCCAGGGATGGGGCCTCAGCAACCTCTCTGGGCAACCTGTGCCAGTGCCTCACCACCCTCACAGGGAAAAACTTCTGCCTAATGTTTAATCTAAACCTGTCCTCTTCCAGTTTAGAGCCATTCCCCCTCGTCCTGTCACTCCATGCCCCAGTAAAAAGTCCCTCCCCAGCTCTCCTGTAGGCCCTTTAGGGACTGGAAGGCCACAATAAGGTCTCTCCAGAACCTTCTCTTCTCCAGGCTGGATAGCCCCAACTCTCTCAGCCTCTCCTCATAGGAGAGGTGCTCCAGTCCTTGCAGCATCTTTGTGGCTCTCCTCTGGACCCACTCGAGCAGGTGCACGTCCTTCTTATGTTGAGGACTCCAGAGCTGGACGCAGTACTCCAGGTGGGGTCTCACGAGAGTGGAGTAGAGGGGCCAAATCCCCTCCTTTGACCTGCTGGCCACACTTCTTCTGATGCAGCCCAGGATACAGTTGGCCTTCTGGGCTGCGATCGCACATTGCTGACTCATGCTGAGCCTCTGGTCAGTCAGCACCCCCAGGTCCTTCTCCTCAGGGCTGCAATCCATATGTTGTCAGGACTGATCGATTATAGTTACTATTCTTCAAGCGGTAGGAGCCATGGGGGACCGGGTGCACTAAAGGGCTGCCATAGGGTTTTAGTCTGTTGCTCTCCACCTTTTCTTTCTTTCATGTTAGACCATTGTGCATCGTTCTGCTCCGTAATATTATCATGTGGCCCATGTGGGGAGGAAATTATGCCAAGTACCGAGGGGCCTGAAAGGGGGCGGGGGGTTGCACCACCACACACGGGCATGTGCTGTGCCCCTTATACATCCTCTGACTTCTGTGGGAAGGAAACCTGAGCGGCAGGGATTGCTGATGTTCTCTTCTTACCCTCTTGATTTGGACCATGACAGGACCACAGCTGCCGTTCGTACTGTGCGCCATGAGCAGTGTGACGTGTGAAACCTGTCTCACTCAATATCAATTGACTCAACCGAGGGGCATAAGTACTGGAGAACTTCTCAGACTTAACTGAGATGAAATAGTGACCTCAGGTACAGAAATACACTCTAGTTTAAGTCACCATTAGATAGGTGATGTGTGAGTGACTGAAAAATTTCTCAGATTAGAATTCTGGATTGTTCTTTCTGCAAAACTGGGAGGGAATTTCAAGAGAGGTCCTACAGCAGTTTGCCACCAGCCTAATTTAGCTGAGGAAGCCAAGTCTAATAGCCATAGCTGTCTCTGTAGTCAAGGGAGAATGACTGCAATGTGATCAGCAATTTGTATCTTCTGGGGGCTGAATTGTCCTCAGGAGATGCCTTCCTCTTCCCACGGTCTCCAGTAGCAGGCGAGCCTCCTAATTTATGTGGCTTCCTTGAACACCTGAATTAGAACAACGAATCTCGGTCATTACTTCTGTAATTTTTGGTCCATTGCAGCCTTAATGTGAAGTTAATCTCAGAAGTTTCAAAGAAAGAACATGCGTTTGGGAGCCATCATAGCTGATAGAAGGGACTGCTTTGTTTTAGTCGTACTTTGAAGGAATGTTTCTGTAATCTTTTAACCCATCATATCTGCAGTATTATCAATAGAAAACCTATCATGGATCATTGATTTCTAAGTGTATTAAATATTTAGCTTATTTTTACTGCCTTTTATTCCAAATCATTTAGTAAGGGAAGAGTAAAAGGAAGTATGTTGTCATTGAAAGAGAAAATAGATGGTCCATAATAAGGGATAAGCTGACCAATACTAGAGTGTACACGACACGGTTCAGCTTTAGAGAGTCTCCCAAATTGTAGCTAATGTTTCTTAACTATTTGAGCTATCAGAGAACTGTGAACGTTAGTCTTGTTTCTTCCTTTCCCCCTGGCTTTCATGGAATGTGCCTGATTCCTATTGCCAGGGGAGTTTTGCTCATTTACACCTGTTGACAGTCTGATGTCCTTCGATAATTGGCCACGTGGGCGAATGACTACCAAAATTTTGTCTGAACATCAAATATCCGCATGCATAAATTGTTAAACAAAAGCGTTTTTCCTCCTGTACAGCATATAATTTAATCCATTATTACTGCCACCTTTAAAGACTGCATATGCCTGAAAGCAGAAAATTAAATAACTGTTTGCCATTAATACAAATTATTGTGTTTTGACAGCTTGCTAATCAACTAAAGTAAAAATGGTGCTGTACAAATAGCGCAATTGCCTTTTAAGTAACTTTTTTTTTATGTGCATGAGAATTCTCCTTGTTGGGGCCTTTGAACCCTTATAGGATTTGTCCTCTGTGAGATGTTAATATTCAGAAGCATAAATAAAGCTTTATTTGAGTTGTGCTGTGATGCAGAATGCATTTCTCGGTATAGTTACTCTATGCATCATCTTGGGAAAGATTTGACCATGGTGTGCTGGCTATAGATGTTAGTTCCACTATGGACTGTATCAATTAAAGTGCAAATGAGTGATTCGGTATTGAGCGGATTTTGACATAACGATATGTACTTTATTATTCAGGTATGGGCTGTTTCTGGGGAGCCGAGAGGAAGTTTTGGCGCCAGAAGGGAGTCTACTCCACTCAAGTGGGTTACGCGGGAGGGTATACTCCGAATCCTACCTACAAAGAGGTCTGTTCAGGTAAGTCTTTCTCTTTGGTTTTTAAGGATTGTGAGTAGAATCCTGTCAGATTATGAGTGAGGATGAAAAGTAAAATGAGTGACCGCAGCGACTAAAGAGAATTGGTGTTTGGTCAACCCCGGTATTGGCCTTGCAGCCTAAACTGTAATTAAAACTATGGTATGCCCATCCCATTGTTATCTCCTAATAATGGGTTAACGCGTGTATAAATATTCTGAGGAAAAAGAAAAAAATAGTTTCTTCAGGAAATGAATTCTGTTTCTAATTATGCAAATGTATTCCTCAGAAAAAGCTTTTCTAGAGAGTTTTGATTTTGCTTTTGTCTGTATCTGAGTAGGAATAAAAATCCAGAAGCACACATTCATTCTTCTTCTTTCCATATAACCTAGAGGTTGTATGGAGAAATCTAAATTTCTCATTTGTGTTATTATTAATAATTTGTTAAATTTGTATATAGTTCAATGCACGGCATCTTACCATTCCCATGCCAAACCCTTATATTTATTTTTCATTGCGCTCTTATACTAATTCTTTTACGGGACTAACAACCCGATACAGTTTCTTTCTGTGATCTAAAACGTAGAACCGCTGGCAGCCAACTGACTGATGTTGCTCTTAAAGCAAATTCTTGCGTTCCTATACTGGCTGGTGGAGAACAGCTTGGAGGTTTTCTTTTGGTTTATTTCCTTGTTAACACTTTTTATGCCAAATACTGAAGTTGAGATACTGTTCTCACTGACAGTCTGCTTGATAGAAAGGTCGGTGGTACAAACAAATAATGGACACTTTAGCAACTGTGCAGAAGTGCTGAGGGATCCAAAAAAGCAGAAACTTTCTGGAAACAGTAAAAAATGTGAAAAGAGATGTTTTAAGGCGGTATAGAATAGAATAGACTATTTCCGTTGGAAGGGACCTACAAGGATCATCTAGTCCAACTGCCTGACCAGTTCAGGGCTGACCAAAAGTTAAAGCATGTTATTAAGGGCATTGTCCAAATGCCCTTAATGTTTTTCCCTCACAGGGAAAAACTTCTTCCTAATGTTTAATCTAAACCTGCCCTCTTCCAGTTTAAAGCCATTCCCCCTCCTGCTATCACTCCATGCCCCAGTAAAAAGTCCTTCCCCAGAACAGACATGTGCAGCACAACTTCTCTTTCCCATCGCGCTCATGGTTCCAGTACACTGATGGTAGTTATAATGGACTGTTGAGTGTTTCTCCAAAGATACCGAGTGCTGGCTGTTGGCCAAGGGGAGATGTGGACACGGCACAAGATAGTGTAGCCAGGGAAGTAGAAAAAAGGTGTTATCATCTCTTTCGGTTCTGTGGAGTATAGGCTGGTTTTATATTTCAGAATAGCTCCGTAGTATTGTGAGTTTTACATTTGATTGAGATACTTTGAAAGCTTTTTGTAGCTACTTTATGTGTTGCATTTTATCAATAATGAATAGAAATAAAAAATGGTAATTAAACAGTAAGAATCCTATAATAAAGAAATTGGAAAAATCTTTGAAGTCTATTTTCTGATGTTTTTTTACGTTGGATTTGTAGTGCAAAACACATCTGAGGTTATTTTTCTAGTGCTTGTTTTTATACACATTTGCATTATGGATGTTTATATGCCTCTATATGCTGGACACTGGAGAATTCTTTGCTCAGAGATATCCAGAAGGATAAGCGCATATTTCATAGCCTTGTCTGTGTGAACATAAATGGGATGTGTATGTGCTACACGTTTCTGTTCCTAGTTGTGCAGCTGAGCCGAGTTGGAGAATTTACTGATTTCTGCATACAATTTTTTTTCATACTTAACTTTCTCCAGCTCTATTTTATTCTGATTTTTTTTTTTTTGGCAGCTTTTTTTTATCTTTGGAAATACTTTTTGGAAGTCTCTTTAAAGAGATCTCTTACAAGCTCCCCTAAGATACTGCCATCTGACTACTTCTAGTTCCCATAGTTTTCACTGGGAAGAACAGTTCTTATGAAATAGTAGACTTCAGTTATGCACTGTGTGATTGCCACTTTCTTATTCACCTGTTCTGGCAGGGTCATATCTACAGTAAACACTTAAAAGTCGCATCCTCTAAATCCAGCTCTAGAAAGGACATCAGAGCCATCTAAACAGTATCTACTTGGCAAGTCTTTGAGCTTTGCTTTCAGCCCATGCAGTCCTGAGAATCTGTGCAGGGAACTTATTTTAGTCCAACACCTTTCTGGCACTCTATGCTGAAGAAAAGCAGCAACATTTATTTGGATGAAACATTTAGCACTTCTTCTAAAAGCATGTTGTCAGCTAGACCTCAGGCAGTATAGTGTGGATTTACTCTTTTCCCCATGCTAAAGGTCACTCAAAACATCAACCAGTGGTGAGTTTTTTGATTCATTGCCTAAATGTAGGATTTTGTGCCACTTGAGATGTCTGAAAATACCCCACGTGCCACCCTATAGTCACATCTGACAGTTTTTCAGGGATGACCCAGCTGCCCTTGGACATCTCAAAAGTAACGGTGCCTGTATGTGAACAGCTAATTCAAATCTCAGGTATCTGTATGTGCATTCACTATCCATGCTTCTCTTGGAGCTAAAGACGTGGGCCGTGCGCTGTTGATTTATGTGCATATGCGCTGCCTACATGTTGTGGAGAGAGGGGAGCGTGTGCCTGCTGCGGCATAAGATTTTCCACTCTCTTGTTCTTGGATATTCTTGGATGCATGCGCTGTTCTTGATCACGTATCTATCATCTGATCCATGCATGTTATATGCCACAGAATCAGAAAATCATAGAATAGTTTGGGTTAGAAGGGACCTTTAAAGGCCATCTAGTTCCACCACCCCCCTGCCATGGGCAAGGACATCTTTCACTAGATCAGGTTGCTCAAAGCTCCATCCAACCTGACCTTGAACACTTCCAATGATGGGACATCCACAACTACTCTGGGCATCCTGTTCCAGTTTCTTACCACCCTCATTGTAAAAAATTTCTTCCTTAGATCTAATCTAAATCTACCCTCTTTCAGGGTAGATTCTGTCACTACAGACCTTGGTAAAAAGTCTTTCTTTGTCTTTCTAATAAGCCCCTTTATATATTGAAAAGCTGCAGTAAGGTCAACCCAGAGCCTTCTCTTCTCCAGGCTGAACGGCAACTCTCTTAGCCTTTCTTCACAGGAGAGGTAGTCCAGACTTCTGACCATTTTGGTGGCCCTCCTCTGGACCTGCTTCAACAGGCCCGTGTCTTTCTTGTACTGGGGACCCCAGACCTGGATGCCATAGTCTGGGAGGGGTCTCACAAGAGGAAAGTAGAAGGAGGGGAATCACCTCCCTCGACCTGCTGGCCACACTTCTTTTTATGCAGCCCAGGATACAATTGGCTATCTAGCTGGACTGCAAGCTTACATTGCTCGCTCATGCCTAAGTTTTCATCAGCCAGTATCCCCAAGTCTTGCTCTGCAGGGCTGCTCTCAATCCATTCATCGCCCAGTCTGTACTGTTACTGTTGGTTGACCTGACCCACGTGCATGACTTTGCACTTGGCCTTGGTGAACTTCACGAGGTTCACATTGGCCTACTTCTCAAGCTTGTCAAGGCCTCTCTGGATGGTATCCCTTCCCTCAAGCATGCCAACTGCACAAGCGGCTTGTATTACCCCCAAATTTTTTGAGGGTGCGCTCACCCCCCCTGTCTATGTCATTAATAAAAATACTGAACAGTACCGATCCCAATATAGACCCCTGTAGGACACCACTTGTTACTGATCTCTGTTTGGTGATTGAGCTGTTGTCTGCAAGTCTTTGGATGTGACCATGCAGACGATCCATTGAATAGTCCATCCATTAAAGCAATATCTCTCCAATGTAGAAAGGAGGATGTTGTGTGGGACCGTGTCAAAGGCCTCACAGAAGTCAAGATAGATAGCTGACATCAGTTGCCCTTTCCTTCTCCACCAATGCAGTCGCTCCATGGTAGAAGGCCACCATCGCCAAAGGCCTTACAGAACTGAAGGTAGATGACATGAGTTGTTGCTCTTCCCTTATCCACCCCCACAGTCACTCCATGGTAGAAGGCCACAAGATCAGTCAGGCTTTCTTCTTGGAAAGCTGATCTTTCTTACACTGCAAGAAATGAAGTTCCTGCTTGCTGACGTACCAGCAACCAAAAGGGACAGGAATACGTTCCATGTACACTGGCTTATAGAGCCCACAAATGTCTTGGGTTTTTGTCTTCTTGTGTGTTTAGGATGTTCCATAATGATCTTAAATAATATCTTGTTTCGACACCTCTGAGGACAACACTGCCTTAAATACAATTGATCTTAAAGTCTACAGCAACATGGCGCTAACATCTGTGTTTAAATACCTGTAAAGTGAGGAATTACTGAGATGGAGGATTGGAGCATATTGATTGCAATTTGATATTCTGCTTCACTCTCTATACTAAATCTGTTAGTCCTGAGTAGGTGTCTTCTATAGAAAACAAGAAAATGGTCTGTCTTTCTTTTCTTCATACTTACAGTATATTTTTCAGAAAGGAAGTGTTGTGTTGCTTCAAGTGAATACAGGCCCGTTTTTCACACCTCTGGTGTCCCAGTCTTCTGCCATGATCTTCGTCTGATGGACTTCGCTGGGAAGCAAAAGTGACCTGCAGACCTAGTATTAACCTATGTCAAGGGGACACCATTTCTCTTAAAGCATTCAGGTGCTCTTACCACACTGGGTTTGTACTCCATGAAAACTTAAGCCTCTAAGGGCAGACCTCCAACCTTACAAGCCTTGAAGAGCAGCGTGATCCACCTCTCCGTTAGGGAGGTGGAAAAGTCAGGGTTCTGCTTGAAAGGATCAGATTAGTGTAACCCTGTTCAGATGTGGGACAGGTCATTTGAAGATTCTCCCATTGGTTGGTGTGGTATTGCCTGGCTAAATTGATGTTTAAGAGATAATTGAGTTACTTTGAAGCTTGTGAATACGGTGCTGGAAAATTATTTTTACATTTTGTGGTGACAACCATACAGATGAAAATCTGAAAAGGCATTCTGGAGTGCGTGAAGGACTTTGAGCTATTTTGGTGCATTAGCCCAATGCATAAATACACCATTTTTGGCCAGCATTAGACAACCCAGGATGTTCATTCAGTATGAAACATCTTTTCATATTTTGCTTACAGATGTTCAGAACAATTCTGTTTATCTGTATATTCATAAGCTTTTTGAAATCTGCATAGCTCAAGTGGCACTGAAATCAGAAGGGAAAAACTCTGCTGTTGTTATTCATAAACTGGTTATGTACAATTACCATATAAAATATGCAGCTAACGATGATTTTCTTAAAAATGGGGCTTACAGTTCAAGCTGTTAACATCTAAGCAGGTCATTTTATTTTGTTTTGGGTTTTTTCTTTGTTTATCTTCAGTGACTATAATGTAAGAAAAATAGATGAATATGCCTTTTTATTATCCAATATTAATTACAAGGCTTCATCAGGGTAACAGTATTTTTAGTTAGTTAAACTGATATATAATTGAGTCAATTCTCAGTACCTTTCTGAAGCATATTCTCTTGTACACAAGTCACATTTCTTAATAATTAACGACGCAATATAAAAGTATGCCACATGGACTTAGATTCTGTGTTGAGTTACAGAAAATACTTGATTGTAAAGTTGTTTCACATTTCCTGTGCAACAAACCCACGTTTTTCTGAGGGATGGTATTGCCTCTTGCATACCAATTAGTCTTTTGATTGATTCTTATGTGTCGGAGCTCTAGTTCTCCTTAAAATGTTTAGGCTTCCAAAGGTCATCCGGAAGACTTCTAAATAGCTGATGGAAGAGAGTGGAGAAAGGCAAAATTAATTTCTTGCTCTGTTACCTCCTATCCCTTTGGTCAGTTGGTGATTTACAAAGTTAATTCCATCTCCACTTCATCTTAGTTATACTTGAAAGAGAGGGCAAGGCAGCCAACAAAGGCCACAACAGGTTGAGGATTAGCATGTTTTTGCTTTAAGAATGGAAACGCGTGCAGAGGGTTTGGCTCCATGACGTGGGGCTTATTTGACATACGTATGCAGAAACAGCAGGATCATTAAAGCCAACAACAGAAGATACGACTCGCATTTTTCACGAGTTATTAACAGCAATATAGAGAAAATGTAATATGGGAAAATATTTCTTTCCTTCTCAGATTTCCCATTCTCTACAAAATACAGATGAAGGTCCTATGACAAACTATCAGTATGTTGCGACAGTGCCTTCTGTTACTTGAGAAGCCCTTCATTTAGACATCACAACACTATTCCAAAGTGGGTCTGACTCTCCAAAATGTTTAAATGTATAATTAAACTACAAATATTCCCTTCACTTTCTGTAGCTTATAAAGGGATCTGAAGGTTTTCATGAACAGAAACTAAGTCCACAAGATTAAAGTTTCCAAGCAGTAATGAGAATGGCTCAGAACATTTTCTTTTATTATTAAATCGCTGTCAAGAGAATAGATTCCTGTTGTGCCTTTGTCTGTTCTTTTTTTTCTTATAAGAACAGGATATAGGAATTTTAATGACTTATAGATTCTGTGAAGAATATCAGTGTTACTATGCCCTTGATCTGTACAACGTGCCTTGATACTATTGGCCAATTGCTCCACCTCTCCCCTTTTTTTTGCCTAGTTCACCTCTAAGGAAGGAAGGAAAGGTCAGCCAAAGTACCAAATACAGTATTATTAGTCAAAAGTTATGTCATGTACTGTTGATATTAGTGTTTTGCATATTTTTTTTGTAGCAATTGAAGAACAGGATTTTGTAGAAAACATGTAATTTTTATTAACTAGGCCACAGTTAGAATAAGTTGTGTCTCTGTAATTGTGAGACTGTAGCCCTAGGATCCTCCTAGATGTGCAGACAAAACCTTGATACAGCCCAGTAAACTATAATTTGTCCTTGATGCAATTGCTAAGTCATGAAATAAAATGAATGTACCAATTTCACTTCAAAAAATCATTTGGAAAGGTGATAGCAGATGCTGCTGCAACGTTAAAACCTTGGCAACAAGAAATATAACAGATGCACTGAATTTCAGTTACCTGCTATATTGCAGTTCTACCTCGAAAATTGTCTACGTTGACATTACTGACATGTTCTTTTTTCAACAGAAGAGCTTCTTGTTGACCAAGAAAACGTCGTTATACCTTAGAATACCAGGATACAAAAATGTATTCTGTAGATTCATTATTTAAAAAGAAAAGGCAGAATAAATATTTTTACCAACCGTTGCCTGAAAAACAAGAAAGCTCCCTGTCCATAAGGGATGGTGCCTGCTCTGCTCAGGGAGTTCTGCTACATCTTTAATCAAGGTTAAGTTTACGTTTCCATTTCAGAATTTGACTTCTCAGAGTTAATATCTTGGCCAGTTCAGGCTTGAAGAAATTACATTGATATTTATTATTTAGATACCTGATTGTGCCTTGTGGCAAATTTAACAACCTAATAGCCTCACTGCTGTCCTCTCTTCCTTTTATCTATTTATCTCAGCATTGCCCATAATCATAGGCTTAGGTAGTAGTAGCAGTATAAATACTAAATATATTATTTATTATTAACAACTTTATTTGAATTGTATTCCGCTGAGATGTGTTGTTTCCGTCTTTCTCATCTCCTGGTTTTATTAAAGATATATATAAGATTAAAATGTGATAGCCTGGAGGTTGGAAGAGCCGTTACAGAGCAAGTCAAAGACAAAATCTTCTGACCTGGAGCCTACAGAGTTCCCAAAGGACCTTCATTTTCAGAAGACTCCGTGCAGGATTAGGCTGTGATGTTCACCAAGTCACTGTGCTGGAACAGTGCAGATGCAGCAGGAAGCTGCTTCTCATTTTAGGCATGGAAACACGGTGTCTTTCTGAAAAAAGATCATAGAATCATAGAATGGTTTAGGCTGGAAAGGACCTTGACGATCGTCAAGTTCCAACCCCCCTGCCATGGGCAGGGACGCCTCCAACCAGGTTGCCCAAGGCCACCTCCAGCCTGGCCTTGAACACCTCCAGGGATGGGGCCTCAACAACCTCTCTGAGCAACCTGTGCCAGTGCCTCACCACCCTCAAAGTGAAAAACTTCCTAATGTTTAATCTAAACCTGCCCTCTTCCAGTTTAGAGCCATTCCCCCTCATCCTGTCACTACATGCCCCAGTAAAAAGATGTTAATAAAGGGTTTCCTGTTGTTATTACGGCCAGTGAGGGTTTTTTACATTTTGTTTTTGCTATGGAGACACTTGAAAAGAAAAAAAAAACAAGGCCAGTCTACTCAGTCTACTAAATGTCCTCCCAGAGGTAGTGATTACTACAGGTAGTAACTCCATTGAGGCCCCCTGTGGCTATTTGTGCCCATGAGAACAATTCTTGGTATGTAATATTTGAAGTATTGTGCAGACTGATACTACAAGTCCAAAGAAAGAGGAAAACAATAAGCAAAAGAATGTCACGGAGGGCAGACATTAGAGATGGAGGAAACCAGGGAGAAGCTACCGGTACTGGGAGAGCGTTGCTCTGGAGGTAAAGCAGATGATAGAACGTGTTTGTGTTTTCCCTGTATTTCTTGTTTATTGTGGTGCATTTGTGTTATTTTGTGGCTCCTACTACTTATTCCCCCAGCTGAAATCTTCCTTCCTTTAGTGGCATGTGACTGAAATGCTTTGGGGGATAATACGGATATTTCTAAGAATATATTTTTCCTGAAATTGGGAGAGTACTGAAATTACTGTGTGTAAACATAGCGCGCTTTGACTTGCTCCCTTTATGGAACATGTTCCTACACTGACATATAAAAGTTTGTGAATCGAATACTATCTCACCATGATGATTAAGATTTTGAACAATTCTACGAGTGACCTGCATGGTTTCTATGTCATGGATGAATGATGAAAATATCTAATTACAAGAGTTTAACTTTCTTCTTGTTGCTCAGCCGTGCCCAAGAAGACTATTTTATCTCAGTTTATAATAAGCAAAATTTTGATAGTCAGGTTCTGTTCTGCTTTACGTTTTCAGGCTCACGCACTCTCTCATGAGTTTCTCCCGGTGGGAAGAATTTGGTCCATGAATAAGACAAGAATTTGGTCCAGTGAAAGGAGAGGCAGAGCCTTTGGGGTCCTCATGGCTGTAGTGCACTGTACCAACAGTTTCTCCATTTGATGTGAAGTAACAGTGGGGTAAAGGACACTTTGAGGGGGATTTTAGGAAAGCCAGAGCTCAAGGGAGTTCACGGAATTGCTCACAAAAATTTAGAAAGATCATACTAATCCCTTTGGGAGTGTGACACATAGTAGTGGGCAACTGCACTGTATTTCTGATTTAGAGGCTTACATGGAGAAGACAGTCGCTAAGGAAATAGCTTTTTTTCAGTTAGCTGGGTACACTGAAGAAACGAAACAGAAATAATGCTTGGGTCAATTCGTTTTTTTCTGATTAGCTAATGGAAAAACCAAAGACATGAAGAAATAGGGACCAAGTCGAACACCAATTTTGTTTTAAATAGTTCCTAAATTTTTAGGAAGGAGTAAGGTAATGGAACTATATTTTAGAATGGCACTTTGGCTTGAACTAAAGGAAAAATCCAAGTATTGCATTGCGAAAAGAACCCCACTCCCCATTTTTCATGATTCTACAGTGGCATCCATTAAGTGAAACCATCAACAAATTGCAAAGTGTTTTTTTGGTCAGCTTCAGGATGCACTTGGGGGGAAAAAAAGCTCATAAAATAGCAAAAGATTACAACTGTGCACAGCAAGAAATATTTTCTAAGAGAGATCAAGCAGTCTGTCTGAGGAGTCCTAACTTGGTAAAGCCAAAAGATGAAGGACCCTTCAGGGACATCATCTTTCAATTTAATTGCTGAAGATCTGCTGTGGGTTAGGATGGAGTACACCCACTGTAGGTGTATTCTTTTTAGAAGAGGTGAAAGTCTTTAAAATGCTTTGGTGCACTAAAAAACGCAGAGATGTAAAGCTAGGATAGGCTGTAAATTGTGATGGCATCACACCTGGTGTAACAGAAAGTGTAAGATGCCATCTTGAAGTATCAAACCCTATTGTTAGGTGGGTTCCATCGCTTCATGTTTGTGTGCTTTCAGGCTGGGTGCCCTAAGTACTGCTGTAATCGAAAGGGTAAGCTGCGAAGCCCAAGCTACTGAAAAGACTATTACCCTTTTTATTATTTGAATACCCAAAGTGAAAGAAAATCTGCCATTTCCATCAGTAGGAAACTTCCCCACAGTAGTACGGTGCGACAGCTCTCGTGATCGTTTTGTAGAAGGACTCAGCTAGATCATTTTTACGCTGCAGCAGAGATCTTTACCACCAGAGCTCACGGGATAATCCTCAAGCCGCACAAAATACTTCTGACAAAAGATAACCGAGGTGCAATCGATAACAGACTCCTTCTGCTTTTTGTTCATTGACTTCAAGATCCTTTACAAAAATTGTGTCTTCCTGTGTGAGACCTGTTTGCTCCTCCAGCCTGGGCAGGAGGGAGGGTTGGACCGCTCTATTCTTGACCTCAGGATCTCAGATTTGTTTAATGAAATATGTTAGCTATTGCTTGACTGACCGGGTCACTCAAAGGTTTCTTTGGGTCCCCACTCAGGAACCATATCCCCTTTCTATTTAAGCTATCTGGCAGGAAATTTCTGGGATATACAATCTCAAAAAAGGGAGAAAACAAAGGGAAAGTATTTGACTAATTAAAATATAACTGCTGTGTTGTTTCATACAAAGATGCATTTAGTCTAACAATCTACTTCAGTGAAAGTGTGAGTTCTGTCTTCATACACCTCACAGCTTCCAGGTATTTTAGTGATCTAGCATTTAATAATCACTGATGGCCTTTTCTGTATTAATTTGTCGATCCGTTTGTTTAATATGGTTTTATTTCTGACATTCACAAATATGAGGGGAAAATTGTGATTTCATTAACTCAAGTGCTGAACCTGCGCAGGAAGTTTCGGAAGAAACTTGCTATAGTTAAACAATATTTTGCTAAAGATTATTTCATGCCAGCTAGGTAGCAATACGTCTGGGAATGAAGTATTTATTCTTAGGAGTAAGTAAAAAGAGCTTCATTTGCTTTACTGACACTCTGCCTTATTAACAAGTATTCCATAGTTACATGCTGTACCATCAGTAGAGCTCAAAGCAACTGACAAGCTGGGAAGTGGATTAAAAACGACATAGTGGGGAAAAAACAAACAGATCCATCATAGGAGAGCTGAAAAGATCAGGTTGTTTTGTTTTTTTTTTCTTCTGCACGGTTACTGCTTTGAAACCCTTCTGTAATACATCTTTGGAGGCTTTCACTTGGGAACCAGGAAGGAGATTTTTCTTCATGGCTGCACATCATATGGAATCAGCCTCCCTGGTGTGCCTCACGCACATCGCTGCTGGCAGGATGTGTTTTTTTCTTACCCCGTAGTTATAATAGTTGCTGTCATTCATCTACACGAGATTCAAATTGCATGTGAACTGTGACCACCGACTGTACTAAGAACGTACCTCATTTCCACATCAATGACATCGCTTCAGCCTGTTGGTATGGACAGGGTGGCCAGTCTAAGGTAACTGGCCTTAAACCTCTACTTCAAAGGGAGGAGGAGCTGCCTGCCTTGGACAGAGTCCACTTGGAGCTGAAGACACTCTTAAAAGAATCAGCAGGGTAAAGTCTCCTGAAAGGATGTCTCCTCTTCAGCTTCTGAAGGAGCTTCTTTGTTATCAACGCTAGTGACATCCCCAGAAGAGTTGACATGGCTACGCACAGGCTATAGCTGTGTCAGTAAACTGGACAGGGCACAGATTTGGGCATGAGGATGTGGTCAGTCGTACCCGCTGGATGGCTTTGGTAGTCCGTGACATGGTCGTAGCCAGGCCAGTAGCCTATCCTGGAATCGTTCCCAGACATAGCTGATGGTTAATATGTGTGGTGGTTTGGGCCAGACTGGCCACTGCGATGAACGACAGATGCTCTCCCCCACCTCCCTCTCCAAGGGGAGGAGGGAGAGAGAGACTTATGTGTTTAGAAGGAACTAAACTACTTTAATGAAATATTAATAATAAAATAAAAAGAAAATAAAGAAATATATACAAAACAATATCAAGCTCCCAGGATGACAGTGATGTCACCGGCTGGCACTGGGGAATTCCCAGATTGGACTCAGTGATGGACGGGAACGAGATTCTAGATCTGCATTCAGGATTAGGATCAAAAGCAGACGAACAGACGGAGTCTTCCTTGGATGTTGGCTGTTGAAGGAAGAGGGCTGATCCTTTGATCCCTCAGCTTTTATACTGAGCACGAGGCAGATGGGATGGAATACCCCGTTGGTCAATTTTGGGTCACCCGTCCTGTCCGCTCCTCCCCGCAGGTGGGACCCCTCTACACTTTTCTGCTTCTGACCCTCCAATGGGGCAAATACCAGAGTGAGCTGCCCGTGGGGGTTACAGCAATGAGTATAAGCGAGAGCCTCTCCACACACCATGCCTGGGCATCAATTATGGCTAATCAGGTCTGATCACTCTGAGAGCGAATAGTGTCTGCCCAGCATGCTGTTCATTTCAGAGAGTTCGGTTAGTTGGAAGAGGCTTAGCTGCAAAGTAAAACCTACTGAACAGAAAATGGGTTCTGTTTTACCCCAGACTAGGACAATATGGTACAGATAGTTAAACCCAACAGGCAGTGTGGATGCACCAACCCTGTTTAGTTTGGTTACAGGGTGAGTTCTGTTGTGCAGTTGGCCGTGCAGCCAGAGAGTAATCCTCGTGCTCTTGTATTTACTAACACATATTTTGCAGTGAGAAGCTCAGTGGACTCTTCAGACTGACCTACTCTTCTTTTTTTCGATCTTTTTTTTTGAGATGTATTGTCTATACTGACATTTAAAACCAGCCCTTTACCCTCGTGGATCTTAGGAGTTCTCTGGCCGAGAAGAAGCAAGAAGGAATTACCAGCTTTGCCTCCTCGACTCTGTGTGCGGTGCATGCCTGGAGACACTTCTGTACCTATTACTGAGCGCAAAAATATATCGTGGCAGTGCTTGCATACACATGCGCCTGCAGTGCTAACGCACAGATCAAATCTGCCTGGAAAAAAAACCAACCCGACATGTGGCTAACCTTATTTTTTCTCTACTAGTGCCCCACTTGGTTTTATCCAGTGTTTATTCAGTGAAGCGATTCAATTAGCAACTATTTTTATTTTCTTTCCGAGGAGTGAAAAATGTTAATTGTAGCTGAAATGCCTTCGAGTGATTCTGTTCTAATGTCACATTTCCATAAAGTCTATACAGTTTGCTTTCTGCTAATATAGTACAGCACTAGAACAAAAATACGAAAAAAGCGTCATTAATGTTTTGAATGCTAGACTTGGCATGGACTGTGACCTTGCTGGGTAAAAGCACAGAAAAAAAGAAGGTCCTTTCCTCCCAAAGCGTACCACATAAGACTAAGAGAAAAGACAACAGATTGCCGCAGACAGTTGGAGAAATCAGAAGAAACTATAAGAGAATTTTAATTACTATGATAAGCCATCATCTCAGCCTACCAGTACGTATGTGCCGCTGCGTTTTTGAGTAGAAAATATGTGAACGGAAACAATTTCAGCCATACTGTCCTGGGGTTCCCAGGTTGTTATTGGGTTTTGAACTGGAGCATGACACAGACTGTGACAGTCTCAGGAATCTCTTCTTCTCAGGATGACAAGTCCAGGTCCGATTTCGGGCTCGGGGGAGGTTTGTAATGATCCCAAGTGTGAGATTGAGATGCAAACGAAGTCAAATGCCGCCAATGAGGCCGTTTTTATTGAATGGGTACAGAGGGATGGAGCGATAGAAAAGGCAGGATATATTAAAAGGAAACTAAGCAAGCATTCGGAAAGATAAGCAAAGGATAGTCACCACCATGGATCCAGTGATGTCCCGTTGGTCCTCAATCTTCAGTTCTTCGATGGTGGGTGCACACCACGGCTTGTTTCCATGGTCTTTTTATATACCAAAAAAAAAAAGACCTTGGTGGGCTGCCAGCCCGGCCCAGACAGGGGTTGGTTTTGGTGGTGCCTGATAATGGTCTTCCGCTGTTGGTTTCAGCGGTGCCTGATTTGCAGAAGAATGGTCTGCTGCTGCCGGTTGCTTGCACCTTGCAAGACGTGCTCAAGCAAGCTTTGAGGCAAATATTTGATGTTCCAGTCTCTCACATAGGAATCTCATCAGCCATGAAAAACAGAGCTGCACCACTGCTACCTGGTTGTAGAGCATTTGGTAGCATCCGTTGTAGCACCTCTGGGAGAGGCAGAGAGAAGAGGGCTATGGTCACCAAAAGCATGAGGTCTGCTCGCTGAGCATCTGTGGTGTCCAGTGGAGGGGTGGCTTTGGCTGTCGTTGGGTAGTAGCATTTCAATCTGAAGAAGTCAAAGGAACAAGTCTAACCTTAATGGGTGACACTCGACACATTTGTGTTAAAGGGGTGGCAATTTATACCTATGTTCAGTTTAGAAACTTCTCGGGGGCAACTAGATGGGGATGGCAGAAATCTCAGCGTGAGTGGGAGGCTGCTGGGGGCAGGGGGTAGTTATGCACTTTTGGCAAGTTATGGAACTCTCTGGAGAGTTGTTTGGGGAGAAAGGCTTCATGGCCCATGGGCTTTGTGGAGCTCTTCATGGCCCTGTCGTAAGACTTCTGCCTCCGCTGTTGTGCCTCCTGTCAGGTTGAGCCCTTCTAGCGGCAGAGGAGATGGACATCCTTTCAAGTATTTACAGATACTCATACATCAAATTGCTGCAGGGAGCTGTAGCAATTACACAGAATCCCAGGCTGGTGGGGGTTGGAAGGGCCCTCTGGAGCTCGCCCAGTGCCACCCCCCGCCAGAGCAGGGGCACCTCCAGCAGTGGCACAGGACGGCGTCCAGGCGGGTTTGGGATGGCTCCAGAGGGGGAGACTCCCCCACCTCTCTGGGCAGCCTGTGCCACTGCTCTGCCGCCCTCACAGCAGAGAAGGCCCTCCTCAGGTGGAGATGGAACTTCCTATGGTCACATTTGTGCCCGTTCCCTCTTGTCCTTCACTGGGCACCACTGGAAAAAGACTCTTCCCATCCCCCTGGCACCTTCCCTTGAAGGATTGATAAGTATTGATAAGATCCCCCCTCAGTCTTCTTTTTTTCTAGACTCAAATGCCCCACGTCCCTCAGCCTTTCCTCATAAAAGAGATGCTTCAGTCCCCTCATCATGTTAGTAGCCCTTTGCTGGACCCTCTCCAGCAGTTCCCTGTCCTTCTTGACGCGGGGAGCCCCGAACTGGACACAGACAGCACTCCAGATGTGGCCTCACCAGGGCAGAGTAGAGTAAAGTTGTTTTATCTTGCTTCTCCGCCAGCAGAGTAACCATTCCGTTCAGTTTAGGAGCCAGCTAAACAGCAGAAACATCCTTTGAGACTGAAACATGCATTAGAGCTATCAGCCTTGACCAAGATGCACCTCTTTAATTATAAAGATTAGGAGGGATTCCAAAACGAGGTAAAATTTGCCGCCACTGTGAAGCTTTAAATTAGAATTTGTTTATCTTTCTAAAGTATGTTCAGCTCAGCCGTGAGTTATCCACCTCACTGATATGAAAGAGTACTTTTTTCCTCAAAAGGACACTCTGGTTTAAAGGAGGTGCTCCTGTCTGTTACTAAGATCATAATTTATTCTGGCCATAACTTTCCTTTATTCATCCTGGAAAGGTGACAGGTACTATGGACTAAACTGAAACTTTGAATTATCATCAACTACCATGATTGCACAGTGTTTACTTCTTTTTTTTCTTTTTTTTTATTTTTGTGTTATAATCATTGTGTTTTAGATTTCCTGGAAAGGATACAGGGTTTAATCATGTCATTATGTTGAATGCTGTGAAAATTCTTTGTTCCAACTCAAGTGGAACACCATTCTAATACTCTTATCATCTATTAAGAAAGTAATAAATTGGGCCAAATTGATCCTAGGCATAATTCTGCTGATGTTAATGGTGTTACATCAGGAAGAAATTTGTCTGATGCTGTTAGTGTGATGGTGAGATAAAAGAGAAAAGTGGCTACCAAGTAGCAAACAAGCCTTAGAAAAAGAAAGTCCACTCTCATTGGGTAGACCCTGTTTGTGTGATGTTTTGAAGCTACAAAGCATTGCAAGAGTGCTAAATATTGTTATTATTTTTCCAATTATTATTATTTCCTGAGTGAACTGTGTATGGTGAGGAAGATGGTCAGGATTCTATTTCATTCTCCTTTCAATTTTTGGCGCTGCACTTTCCTTGAGCAGAACTGACCCCGAACCAGTGGTAGGTGCAGATGGGACCATTATTTTTCACCGCTTCATTTATTTTGGTTTAACAAATGGCTTCATTTTATTTCTTGCCTCATTCCTCTCTGTTCAGGGACAGTTTAGCCCTTCTGCAGGTGTTCAAAGATGTTCAAAGACAGGAGTAATGTGTAATGAGTTCTCCACTCACAATGCAGTCTCCCAGCCTGCCTTTGTGATCCGTTCAGAAGTCTTCAAGTGAAGCTTAAATGAAAAAAATATAGACTGGGATCTGGTGTCCTTAGCGTGTGAGCTGAATTTAGGCATCTAGTTTGAAAGCGCAAAGAAGGTAGGATCCAATTTTCATTAATTAAGTAGGTCAGGTTTTGGATGGGGAGGGGACCTCTTCTTCCTTCTGCTTCGGAATGTGCAGCAACGTGTGATCCAAAATGGAAATGCAGTAGGTCCGGAAGCGAACAAGATGAGATTCTTGCGCAGAAAAAAGCACAGATCCCTAATTTTGCTTCCCAAGGTGTATCTGGCATGAAACTGTTATAAAGTATATTAAAAAAGATGTTGATGGTAAGAAGGGGTTCCAGGACCTTGCCTTTCTTTCTCTCCTTATCTTCCCTGCCCCAGATTGCCCCAGTCAGTAGAAGGAAACAAGCTTCCTGTCTGGCTCTGTGGCATCCAAAGAAGAAGAATGAATCTGGCGAAGGATCTAGAGAACAAGTCTTATGAAGAGCGACTGAGGGACCTGGGGTTGTTTAGTCTGGAGAAAAGGAGGTTGAGGGGAGACCTTATCGCTCTCTACAACTACCTGAAAGGAGGTTGCGGTGAGGGGGGGGTCAGTCTCTTCTCCCAAGTAACAGGAGATAGGACAAGAGGAAACGGCCTCAAGTTACTCCACGGGATTGGGTTGTCAAGCATTGGAACAGGCTGCCCAGGGAAGTGGTGGAGTGGCCATCCCCGGAGGTATTGAAAAGACGTGTAGACATGGTGCTGAGGGACGTGGTTTAGTGGTGGTTTTGGCAGTGTTCAGTTGATGGTTGGACTCGATGATCTTAAAGGTCTTTTCCAACCTAAAGTATTCTGTGATTCTATGATTCTATAATCTTGCATTTATGGCTACGCAGTGGCCTTGCTTCATCAGGACAAGTAGCGAATGTTCTTCCTGAGCACATCCTCTAGCCTGGTGGTTAGGATGCTCTCCAGAGATGCTCTCTTATTTTGAGAATCATTTGGTATCCAGGCATCAAACGTCCTGAGCAGGTGTTTGAATCAAGGGCTGTCACACCAAAGGTGTGCAATATTGTGGTCCCAGCTCCCACTGTTCCAGATGTAATTAACTCAGAAGAGCAAAATACTCTTCCTGGTCTTTCCCAGAGATTCACACACTCTGAAGCCCACCAAAGTCTCTAATGATTAGCACTATCTTTTATATAGCAGTGGGGATTTACGAAACTTCCAATAATAAAGAAAATTATTTCTAAAGCCTGCCTGAAGGATGACTATTTCAGGCAACTGTGGAAAATAATTCATTAAAATGGGAAAAATCTTTGCAGTAAAACTGCATTTGTTGCTACTGCTCTTGAAATATACAGTTCTGATCTTCTACTAAAGGTGCAGAAGTAAATAGTGTCACAACAGATATAGAAGGCAAATTCTGCAGACCAATTGAGTATAAAGCCAAGTGTCTTACTGCATATTCATCTATTTACCGCCTTCCATTCTTCTCTAATTCCTTTATTTTCAATTTGATAATAGACTCTTCTCCATGCAGACTCATTGTTACCATGAAATAGAATTTGTCTACACATGATATGTTCATATAACGTGTAAGGGCAGAATTCATCAACACAATTGATCTATGAGCAGGGATAGCACTTAGTTGCTTTTTGCCTCCTTTATTCTCATCTTTTCTGCATTTGAATTGTTAAACAGGAGCTCTGCTGCGGTGTCGGAGTGTCTTACAAAAGCTGTTGCCATAGTGTTACACCTAGATATGAATTCTTTTTATATCACTGGCACGATAAGTGGTTGTTTATTTGTACTTGGGCCTATTTAATAGCTCTTGATTGGAATGGCCCAGAGTTTGAGGAACAATTAAACTCGTAGAACTACTGCTCCCATTGTGTTTGATAAAGATCAGGCAAAAG
The DNA here is from genome assembly GCF_000708025.1 of Charadrius vociferus. Taxonomy (NCBI): domain Eukaryota; kingdom Metazoa; phylum Chordata; class Aves; order Charadriiformes; family Charadriidae; genus Charadrius; species Charadrius vociferus. The sequence goes on along the minus strand of NW_009649047.1, from coordinate 1,185,737 downwards.
TTTTTCAGATAACGTTTTTCAGAAAGTTATGAGAAAATGACTCCCTCTTTTCTCACCTCTTCCGAGAATTCCTAAACTACCAGTGTAGTTGTCACACCAGCAACGCAACCTTCCTCTCCTCTTTTGAAACGCCTCCTAGAAAGAAAACTTCTCTCGGAATGCAGGAGGGGAAGATCTTCCCATTTCATTACGCTCGTACTGAAAACGGGTGACAGAAGTCTCTCTGGTGCAGCACCGCAGGCTTGGTTGGTGTGTGCTCTCTTCCCTTTTCTTGCTCTCGCCTTTCATACTCCTCAGCAGCGGTTTTAACGCTGGACTTCGCCTGGCAGCTCTTTGGAGCAGAACGGATTGCAGAACGAAGGGGGAGCGCCTCAGCTGGGCTCTTACCTTGAGACTCAGCTGATTTCCTTCTATTCCTGGCTCCAAGGCTGACTTGGATGACCTTCAGCTCTTCCTGCCTATTGTCCTCATTTATAAAAAAGGAGATACTTTATCTTATCTTATAAACCACTTTGAAATCTACAGCTATGTGGAATTTTCTGGTACTGGGTGTTGGAGAAAAGCATAGGTAACAAGGGGAAATCTAAAGTTTTCTATTCTCGCCTGTAGTCGTAGAGAATCTCAACTGATATATTTAGGTTTTATATATCTAAATTGTTTTATTCAGCTGAAAAGGAACATGTATCTGAATATTTTACACTAAACATAATTTTTAATCTCCTTTTAAAATTCTGATTCCTTTCTAGTCCTGTAGGATGCAGAAGTAGATGATGTAGTGTATCATAGAAAATCTTCTTTGGGCACTTCATAATTGTCCAAATGTGATCATAAACACTGTATGCAATATCTGCCCCCCAAACCTGCTCCTTTTCTTTCGTGAAAACGTGACTTTTAATTGAATAAGCTTTCAGACAGAGATTTTTACAGCTCTGCAGAATGCAACTTGATGGCTTCATTCAGTACTTACATATATTGTGCAAATGCACTAAATTCATTGGAGTTATTGTTTTCATTTATAATGGAGTTACTGACAAAAAGATCTGTCCCTAAAACTTTTGTAATTTTGACATATTAAATATAACAAAAAAAGTAATAGCAAAGGTTTTTTTTTCTGGTGGATGGACTATAACATACTGTCTCCTTCACTGAAGACCTTCTATGAAGATGGGGTTTTAAAAAATCTTTCTCTTGCAGAAATGTTCTAAAAACCCCTTAATTCTCCTATGAAGGTTTTTATTCCCCTAGAATTATTTTAAACACTTTTTCTGCATCTCCTTAATTTAATGCAACAGTATTTCAGTGCTACAAGCCCAGGTAAATCTTATTTCATTGTAAAACTACTACCTTGACACAACCAAAATAATAATAATAAAAAAAAAAAAAAACCTTGGGGAAAAACAACCCTGAAGCCAGAAATTACTGCTTATGCAAGGACAGTGTTAGCGGTTGTGCCATTCCCTTTTAAATAATTCCTCTCTAATTGGTAACCCAATGTAATGGGTAAGTGAACATATTTCACAGCAGCAGCTGTTGGATGTTCAATGACTGGAAAATACAGTGATGGTTAAGTGTATGGAGTACTCATCCCATCAGTAAGAGTAAGTTAATCATATACAATTCAGTGAACAGTGGAGTTGCATTTGCAGAGCAGTGGGCTGCCTTTTAATTGTTGTAGGTCTTTTTCAATATCTTGCAGTATCTTTTGTCTCAGCTGTAGCAGTTTTGGTTGCATCCCTAAAACTGTCAGTCTTCCTTATTTTTGCAAGGGCCTAACAATTCCTCCTTCACAATGCAGCTTAAATTGGACCAGATGCTGCATCAATAGAGCAGTCTGCCCATCTCAGAGGCATTAAGCCCAAAATTATTTAGAAAATTGAAGCCTTTAACATACTCTGGATTAATGTGATTAAGTAGAGCTTGCTTTAATTCATAGCCATCTATTCCTTTATTAATAGCCATTTCATCAACAGGAGCAGCACATATGGGTACAAGATGACTGAAAGTTAAATTGATTGCTGTAAGCCTGTAAGAAAAGCATTTAATGTTTCAATAATAACTGATGTAAGACTTCACTGTGGGGCATTTTAGATAGATTTAGACCAGCTTATAGACACAGTATTTATTAACATCTTTTAATTTTTAATATAAGCTTGCTAAATGAAAGTCTTTTTTTTTTTCTTATTTTTAATCCCTTCTTTAAGTCTGCATTTGATATACAAGATCAGCGCGTTCATAAAGGAGAGTCTCCCGTGTGAATGATAACAGCTGGTCCAGGGCATAGCGGAGTCGAGACTTCTGTCAGGCTTAGGAAAAGATAAAATGTAACGGAGGTTAATTTTATGTGAGTATATATACCCATGCATCCTCCAGCGACACACATTTCTGATCCTATAGTCATTATAGGTACTGAAAAAGCACGTACTAGCTCATGTACGACCTATAATACAGGGAATTCGTCACTTGCACACTTAAACTCCATTTTTGGGGAGGGTTCAGGTGGTCCTTGCTTATTTCCCAACTCAGTAATTATATATG
>NW_009649047.1:1169200-1183165 GCF_000708025.1 Charadrius vociferus | reverse complement strand
ACAGTATGACCCAATGCCGTGGAGGTGACCATTCCAACAATTTCCAGTTGAAGAGATCTAATCCCAGTGCCTGGGAATGTTCCCTGGTACTGTTTAATTTTCTAGTATAGGCGCAGCCTTAAGTTCTGCTAAAGGCAACAGATGCCAAAGTTTCTTTGTATGTTCAAAGTGTGCTGTCTCATCCAAAATAAGTCTATAAATTTAAAATGCAGAATGAAGAGAACTGGCTGTAATTTATTACCATAATTATTGTCAAGATGTAGAATTATAGAAATGGTGGTTGGAAGGGACATGCGGAAGTCTTTACTCCAAACTCTCATCTGAAGCAGGACCACCTTCAACACTCAGTCAGGTCATCAGTGGCTTTGTCTAGCTAAGTCACGGAAAGCTCTAAGGATGGAGGTCATGGAAGCGCACAGGGTAGTGCGCTCCACTGCAGCACTGTCCTCCTGGTGACAAAGATTCTCCTAATGTCCACTTTGCATCTTCCAGCTTGCAGCTTATGGCCATTGCCACTCTCTATACTGTCTATCACTGCTGAAGAAAGAAGACTTTGCATCATCGCTGATGAAGTATTCCCATGAAGTATTTTAGGTTGGAATTAGCTTTCTCTTTAGCGTCCTCTTTGACAGACTCAGCCTCCTGCATGCCATGCATGTAAGCCGCTTCCCATGTTGGTAATTTTTTATGGACCAGCTTAGTTTCTCAACATCCTTGAACTGGCCGACGATCTGGCTTTCTTCGTGCAGAAAAAAACAAAATGCAAATGTCATCTTCTGTGTAATTACAGTTTCACACTGTTAGTGACTAAAGGGGCCACCAAATAATCTAATCTTCAGGCTATGGCACACTTCACCCGTATTTCCACATTGAAACTCGTATAACTGTAGTCCTGTGTGCCATGTACAAGAAGCAGGCAACGGAAGAGTGCTGTCAACCTGCAAGGCCTCGGCAGTGACAGAAGAATTCACTGAATACTCTTAGATGATCACGGGGAAAGCTATTCACTTTCCTGCAGATAAAGTGAGAGATGAAGAGGTGTCGTGGTTTGGGCTGAACCGTCCACTGGGTGACCGACAGATGCTCCCCCGTACCTCTCGTCAAAGAGAGAGGCAGGAGAGAGAGAGAGACTTATGTGTTTAGAAGGAACTAAACTACTTTAATGAAATATTAATAATAAAATTAAAAGAAAATAAAGAAATATATACAAAACAATATCAAGTGCTGATCCTTTGATCCCTCAGCTTTTATACTGAGCACGAGGCAGATGGGATGGAATACCCCGTTGGTCAATTTTGGGTCACCCGTCCTGTCCGCTCCTCCCCGCAGGTGGGACCCCTCTACACTTTTCTGCTTCTGACCCTCTAACGGGGCAAATACCAGAGTGAGCTGCCCGTGGGGGTTACAGCAATGAGTATAAGCGAGAGCCTCTCCACACACCATGCCTGGGCATCAATTATGGCTAATCAGGTCTGATCACTCTGAGAGCAAACAGTGTCTGCCCAGCATGCTGTTCATTTCAGTAGTTAGAAGAGGCCCAGCTAAAAAGTAAAGTTACTGAATAAAACTGATCCTATTTTACCTCAGATGAGGACATTCCACCCCTTATTCCATTCCATTTGCATCTTGCTCAGATCACTATTACTTTTTGCCTAATTTCCCTGGCCGGTCAGCAATATCTTGCCCCAATTCAGCAGCCCGGATGGGTTTACCTCTGCGCTGCCAGTTGCTCTGCTTCCACTGCTCTAACCACCCCCACAGAACATTTGCCACCATCCATGAGTCATTATAGAGACAGAGTATTGGCCACTTTTCTCATTCGGCAGCGTCTAAAGCCAGTTGGATGGCTTTTACCTGTGCAAATTGACTTGATTCACCTTGTTCTTCAGCAGCTTCTGTGACTCATTGTGTAGGACTCCACATGGCAGCTTTCCACCTTTGATGCTTTCCTACAATATGACAAGATTCATCAGCTCCAGGAAGGGGCAAAACGCATTAATTCTCCATCTGTCATGGAGAAATATCTCCTCCCTTTCCGTCATCTGCAATGGTGACCATGTAAGCCAGATGCAGAGTACTGGACCATCCTGTCCTCACTGTAGGGGAATCCGTGCTTCAGTGGAAGGCAAAAGTGGAAGAAAGACAGAGCATACCTCTGGCCAGTTATGTAGAGGGACATGGGGGATATTGCTTTCTGAGCAGTCAATGCTCCAGAGTGTACGAGTTGACTATAGTAACTGTTTTAATGAGAGCTGGAAACTATTATGAATGCTGAGCGTTACAAAAGCGATGTTCTCCATGATGCTTGTGAAGGAAAGGAATGATGGACAGAGCCGTAGATTCACGGATTCTAGTGCTGCAGATGATCACCATGAATGTCCCTGCTGGCCTCCTGCATCTGCAGACCGCAGAATTCAGCACAGAAGCTTGGATTAAAAATATCTTAAGATAATAAATAAAGTCAAGCATTTATCCCTCAGTGTTAAGAAACTGCATTTTATTACTGGGCGGATTTATGTAGCCTCAGCTTTTGGCCACAGGATCTTCCTGTGCGTCTCTCTCTTAGCAAAACTCCTCTCAATATGAGAAAAAAGTATCTCCGAGGAGTAGTATCTCTGAGAAAAAAATTTGTGCCCCTCATTTTGCCAGATTTGATGTTATTAAATTCAAATAGACCTTGCAGTAGTAGGTACTGTACAATAAACGTAAATGTGAGCACAGTGATTCACATTATTTGAATACATTACTTCCCTGAGTTTTGTTTTGTTGTTTTGGTTTTCTTTTTTTTTTTTAATAGATTAACAATTACTTTTATTTTCTCTCATTGTCTTCTAAGTCCTTTCGGGCATCCAAATTGGGTATTTCTTTTTGGATGAATTAATGTCAAGGAATACTGGTTTCACTTGAATTAAAATCCTTTCTTTGCTTTTCTTGAATGCTCCCGTTTAAATGGGAATTTTAGAAAAGATACAAGTGACCTGTAATTTAAAACTCTTGATTTGTGACTGGTTGAGTAGAAATAATGGATAGTCAAATACAATGAATGTTCATTAGGTTTAAGCAGGAGGTAAATGCTTTCACTGGTCTAATCTGAATTATAATATTTACATTTTAGCAAAAAAACGCAAAAATATTTATTGTTATGTGTAAGTAGCAGTATAAACAGACTGTTTACTAGAGACAATTTTAATTAATTTTATCAGTGGCTGAAATAAAGGTTGCTCTTATTGGCCCATTACAGCATAATTAATCAGCACTAATAATTCATTTTACGTGACTTCTTAAGGTTAAGCATTGGCACAGCCATTCATTAAAACTGGGGTGAGAACTAATAATGTCTAAAAGGTTTGCCACAAAAAAGTGAAATATCCGTAAAGATTTATTAAAGGCTAATGATTGAGCTACTTGCCTTTATTTTATAAACCTGATCTCAAATATGGGTCATGCAGCTGTAGAAATATATTAGCTGGCGTTTGATCTGTTTCCAGCGGTTAATGGTCTTTGTGAAACCTATGACACTAGGTAGCATATTTTTCACAGTGTCCTTAAGAAGATGCTTGTCATCACTAAGTGGGGTTTTACGCTCGGGGTGAGATTCTAGGAATGAAGAATTCCACTTACCATACTCAGAAATGAGATATTCTAAAATGTTCGTGTAGCCTGAGATGATGCCAACCATAGAACGAGCCGCCTCTTCTCATTGCAGGGACCTTCCCAAGGATGGCTGGGAAAAATAAACTTGCAATAGAGGAACTGTTAATTCTTTTCAGAATTTTCAGTGGGTGGCAGGGCTGTCTCTCATTCTGTATTTATACAGCACCTTGTCCAGTGAGGTAGCAGCTACAATTTCCAGTGTAACGTCCAGGTGTTATAATACTGAATTACGGCAGGAAAGGGAGGAGATGTTATTTTCTAGCAGAAAGACAACCTGCTGCTCTATTGTACACCAGTTGGGTCCCTGGGAGGAGCTGTGATTGCAAGAAACGCCATGCTAGTGTCACTGGTTTTATCTTCACTGTTAAAGAAGAGAAAACATTTTCCTAAGTGTGCCTCAACACCATCTACAGTTAATGGAGAACAATCTGTGGTTCCCTCATGGTGGACAAAGAGCTGTCTTGAGCCAGCTGATAGGTAACGCCACAAGAGCTCTGCTGGCTTGGTCTTCACAATACCCCGATTACCAGTCTGTAGGCTATGATGTCATTTGTGATGCCAAAGGTCAGACCAGGTACAAGAGCTCAATGGTTTCTGTTCATCAGAGAGGGATTCTTTGGGAAGCAGGGAAAGTAAGTGCATAGCTTAGGCTGCAACTACGTTTTATTGATTAACTTTAAGTTGTTTTAGGGAGAAAATGAGAAGGGCCAAAGCCCAACTAGAACTTAACCTGGTTTCTGATGTTAAGGACAACAAAAAAAGTTTCTGTAATTACATTAAAAATAAAAGGAGGACTAAGGATAATCTCTGTCCTTTAGTAGTCGGAGGTGGAAACATAGTGACAAAAGATGAAGAAAAGGCTGAGTTAATTAATGCCTTCTTGGCCTCAGTCTTTAGCAGTAAGACCAGTTGTTCTCTGAGTACCCAGTCCCCTGTGCTATTAGACAGCGGTGGGGAGCAGAACAAAGCCCCCGTCATCCACAGGGAAATGGTGAGGGACCTGCTCCTGCACTTAGACATATGCAAGTCTATGGGGCCAGATGGGATTCACCCCAGGGTAATGAGGGAGCTGGTGGAAGTGATCACCAAGCCACTTACCGTCATTGACCAGCAGTCCTGGCTAACCAGAGAGGTCCCAGTGGACTGAAGGTTAGCAAATGTGACGTCTACCCACAAGAAGGGCCGGAAGGAGGATCTGGGGAACTACAGGCCTGTCAGGCTCACCTCGGTGCCTGGGAAGGTTGTGGAGCAGATCATCCTGAGTGTCATTATGTGCCAGGTGCAGGACAACCAGGTGATCAGGCCCAGTCAGCATGTGTCCATGAAAGGCAGGTCCTGCTTGACAAACCTCATCTCCTTCTATGACAAGGTCAGTGGACGAGGGAAAAGCTGTGGATGTTGTTTACTGGGACTTCAGTAAAGGCTTTGACACAGTTTCCCACAGCGTTCTCCTGGAGAAACTGGCTTCTCATCGCTTAGATGGGTGTACTCTTTGCTGAGTATAAAACTGGCTGGATGGCCGTGCTCAGAGCATGGTGGTGAATGGAGCTAAACCCAGTTTGTGGCTGGTCACAAGTGGGGTTCCTCAGGGGTCGGTACTGGGGCCGGTTCTCTTTGTCATCTTTATCAATGCCTGGACGAAGGGATGGAGTGCACCCTTAGTAAGTTTGCAGATGACATCAAGTTAGACGGGAGTGTGGATCTGCTTGAGGGTAGGATGGCTCTACGGAGAGATTTGGATAGGTTGGATTGATGGGTCAAGGCCAATGGTGTGAGGTTCAGCAAGGCCAAGTGCCGGGTCCTGCACTTGGGTCACAACAACCCCATGGACACTACAGGCTTGGGAAGGAGTGGCTGGAAAGCTGCCTGGCGGAGAAGGACCTGGGGATGTTGGTGGATGGCCGGCTGAATATGAGCCAGCAGTGTGCCCAGGTGGCCAAGAAGGCCAACGGCATCCTGGCCTGTATCAGGAACAGTGTGGCCAGCAGGACTGGGGCAGTGATCATCCCCCTGTACTCGGCACTGGTGCGGCCCCACCTCGAGTACCATGTTCAGTTTCGGGCCTGTCATGGCAAGAAAGACATTGAGGCGCTGGAGTGTGTCCAGAGAAGGGCAACGGAGCTGGTGAGGGGTCTGGAGCACATGTCTTATGAGGAGCGGCTGAGGAAACCAGGGGTGTTCAGCCTGGAGAAGAGGAGGCTGAGAGGAGACCTTCTTGCTCTCTACAGCTCCCTGAAAGGAGGGGGTAGCGAACGGGGGTTGGTCTCTGCTCCCAGGGAACAGGCAATAGGACAAGAGGGAATGGCCTCAAGTTGTGCCAGGGGAGGTTTAGGATGGATATTAGGAAAAATTTCTTCACCGAAAGGGTCATCAGGCAGTGGAATGCGTTACCCAGGGCAGTGGTGGAATGGTATTGAAAAGATGTGTAGATGTGGTGCTGAGGGACATGGTTTAGTGGTGGTTTTAGCAGTGTTTGGTTGATGGTTGGACTCGATGATCTCCAAGGTCCCTTCCAACCTAAACAATTCTATGATTCTATGACTATGCAGGAGCTATCCTGTTTTCAGTGAGCTCTCTGCAGTATCGTCATCATCTGCCAATTCAATCTTCTGCATTCAAACTCATTTCATTATCATAGTTTCAAGTTTTTGAAATCTCTTATCAACCAGCCAACCAACTCTTTCACCTTTTCTGATTTGAACTCCCCTCTCCTGCTCTTCGTAGACACTTGTACCATCCCCCAAAGACCACACATTTCTGATTTACCTGTCTCTGACCTTGCTGCAATTTTAATACTTACACTGGGCAAATTTTTAGCCCCCTCCCTCAATAATCTTTCACTTTAAGAGGGGCAAGAGCTATAGTTTATATTTAAAATAAATGCTAGGATTTCAAAAGCTCTTCAAGGGGAGGTGCAGTTCTGCCAAGGCACTGTAAATGAAATAACTAAATATATTTTTCATGCTTTTCACTTGGAGATTTTTTTCCTGATCCTTAAGGTACTCCTCTGCGTTCATTTTGAAAGGTGCTCCATTTTGCCTCCGTGCCCAGTGCCTCTCATCGCTCTACACGCAATGTCTATTTACTCACTTTTCCCCAACATTCTCATAGCTGCATTCTAGATATACAAATTGTCAAGATTTGTATCTTTTTAGGCTCTTACCACTGACTCAATTTGTTTCTGTTAAAGGCTTTCACAGAGAAGGGGTTGCTTAGCCATTTTTAGAACTTTCTAGAATTCTTTTATTAGTTTTGGTGGACTTAACAGTGTTTGTCTTGTGTGAATTAATTCTGAATTTTAATCCTAGTTCTCTTTTTGCTGGGAGCCCTCTGAATGTCTGTCTGTCATGAAGTTCTCTGCTCTGTGGCTGTCTCTCTTCAGTTGGGTGTCTGGGAGAGGTCTCTGGTGAAACCAAGTTGCCTGTACTGCTTTTTTGCATATTTGTTTTTGGGAAATAATGAGGGAAATCACGATCCCACATATTTATGTATATCATATAACTGTCAGATTAGTTTATCAAAGTTATATATGAAAGAGAAGCTTTCAGAGTACAAATATAGCAATCTATCCCTTTTTTTTTTGCACTCATGCCTACAATTCTCAGGTATTAAGACATGTACAGTTTTATTCCAAGGACAATGTTGGTGTTCCGACTGACAAAGAGTGAGAATTGGCGCATTTCAGCAATCTAACCTTGCATTCAGAAATCTCCTCGGAGTAGTAACCTCTTACTGAAATCACTCTAGAGAGAAAAGGATAAAACTCCAATTTTTGTTATTCTAGTGGAAAAGAATAGGTATTAGAATCTCTTACTCTCATTTCTTCTTTTTAATATTCCAGATTATTTAACATTTTCCAACTCCTTACACTGAGCTTGCTATAAATAGGTGTCCCTAGGTATTATATTTGCCGCCATTTATCCCTTTTCAAAGTTGTGCTGAATGCACGGCGTGTTCTTCACGTTTCTGTTATTCTTTGCCTTCCTTTATGCCCATTTATTTAAGGGAATTCTGTGTGTTGTGTAATTGTATACAGAGGCTTTGCTGCTGAAAGCTGTAAACTTTTAAGCAAAAAAAATCGATCATATTTTCTGCTAAATTGAAAATGAAAAATATTCCCTTTATAGACTGAAGCTGGTTTTCAGTTCTGAGTCCAGGGATTTTATTTTTGTGTATATATATTCTCCACTTTTCCATCTATGCTTTTTCTGTACCAAAGCAGAGCCACAGTACTGCTTTGGTTTGGGATATTACAGCCGTTTTTGTGACCGAATCTCCCATGAAGACTCCTTCCTGGAGAATTTGGTCTCTATGGGTCCTTACTCCTGAACCTGCTCACAATTTTCCAAGAACATTGCTCCCTTTCCAACCAAAAGGCAATTCCTGGTTTCCATTTACCTTCTCAGGAGCAAGTCACAGTTGAAGCAACGGAGTAAAGCTTTATACAAGACAGCAACACTCAGGCTAAAGAAGACTTTTATTCTTGGACTTTTTTAAACACAACCTTCTTTTTTTTTTTTTTTTTTGCTTTAGGAGCTACAAGAAGCATAAATATTCAGGCAAACTGAAACACGACCTAGAATAATGCTCTCAGCTTCCTAAACATCTGTGATAGTGTGATTTAGTGGGGTTTTAGGTTCTTGCACCCACTTACATAGTCTGTGCTTCGAGGATGGGCTCTGCAAAACTGCTCTGGAGTCATTCTTTGCTCCCTGAAGTCAGCTGCCACCATCCCTGGCAGATGCAGTGGCCAGAAGATTCCTGCTCTTCAGAGACTTCTCCTTTGTCTCTCTGTCTCTCAGAGGTTTTGGGGACTGTATTAGCATTTGGTTTATTCACTGCTTTTTAAGGAAAATTTCAATGTTTCAATGAGGTTTTCCCTCATTTTGCAGCCATCTTCTTGTTGTAGAGCACTTCACTTTGGAAGCCGTTTGTGTTATGGGTCTGTGTTGTCTTTGGCAGGAGAAGGAGGTGACGCAAGTCCTAAAGCCATTATTTGACTTCACATAGACTAATAGAATCATAGAATGGGTTAGGTTGGAAAGGACCTTGAAGATCATCGCGTTCCAACCCCCCTGCCATAGGCAGGGACACCTCCCACCAGCCCAGGTTGCCCAAGGCCACCTCCAGCCTGGCCTTCAACACCTCCAGGGATGGGGCCTCAACAACCTCTCTGGGCAACCTGTGCCAGTGCCTCACCACCCTCACAGGGAAAAACTTCTTCCCAATGTTTAATCTAAACCTGCCCTCTTCCAGTTTAGAGCCATTCCCCCTCGTCCTGTCACTCCATGCCCCAGTAAAAAGTCCTTCCCCAGCTCTCCTGTAGCCCCTTTAGGTACTGGAAGGCAGCAATGAGATCTCCACCAAGGCAGTAAGCGATGTAGCATTTTTGTAATTCAGCCAGGATTCAATCATAACCCACAATTCCATTTCGGAAATGATCACAGTCTGCCACCTCACCCATGGCAATGGGTTGCATCTGGAGACAACTTCACATATCTCACGTGCAAAGTCCTGAGGGAGACGTTGGGGTACTTGCTCAAGATGACATAGCAGATCTGTGTCTGGACCAAAACTGAGCCAGAGGGCTGTGATTTGTGCCTGTGGATTTTACAATAAAATAAACAGAGATTAAAAGAATGGTTTAGTTACTTAAATGCTTCAGATGCTGTATCTGAGACATCCACGCACGGCTGACAAATTGTCACTGGGCCTGCAGGAGACCTGCTGCCCTCTGGAGCAGGAGTGAAAGTCCAGACAATTTGTCCTAAGCCATATCAAATAATAAACTACATGTCTTCATGGCACAACTGAATTAGTGTCTTAATTTCATGCAGCTGAAGATAACATCTGATTTACTGAGCTTGTTAGAAAAGATTTTTATTTTTTTTTAATGGTAGGTAGTACAGTGAAATTATTACCTTTTGAAATTCCTACCTGAAGTCAAAATTGCATCACCATATATATTCCGCACATCATGTCATAACTGAATTTTTTATTACCTAAGCATGATAATATTGTTTCCCATAGCCCCACACTGAATATTAATGTTAGTTAAGGTTTTGCATTTGGGTTTTAAAAGAGCAGAAATGGTGTCAGCCCAGGGCTTGTTGTATTTGGAGAAATTATGTTGCATATATGGAAAATTAATTCTGAAGAACACAATGTAATAGTGGATTATGCTCTGCAAAATGGGGATAATGGAATCCAAATTTAGAAATTACTTTGAAATCCTTAGGACAAAAGCATGGTGCAACTGTGACGTAGGATTAATCTTTTAGCCTCAAAGTTCTTCATGCCCATGGATAACAGGATATATTTCCCGGGCAGATCTTTATTCACCGTGTTTATCTGTTATGATAAAAAATATCATAGTGATTTCATTAATTTAATTTTTCAAAAGAGCTTTGCAATGAAACAATTTCTGAGCTACTAAACTCATAAGTGTATGACAGCAGAGATCGATGATACCAGAAGTAGGCTAAAGCTGCAATGTCATGCAGTGGCATAACGACTCCTGCGCTTTACTTAGCGGCCCAAGTTTGAGCTGCAGTTTGGTGTGGGTCTTACCCCCACGCAAGGGGCGGTGAGTCGAAGTCAGACACCCCGAGGTCTCACACCTCTGTGTTCTGTCCCCTGTTCTCTTCTATTGCCATATTCCCTTTTTACGTTTTTCAAGAATGACCCGTATGCCTTAATGCTAATCAATGAAGCAATTTATTTATCATTTATAAAAAAGCACATATATGAAGAAAAGACAATCTTTTATGGTATTTTGGTTTCTCACAGCTTTGTTACAGTAGCCTTGCTGTGTTCCTTAATAGACATTTTCGTGTCTGACCTAATAGGCACAGGTATGTCAGATAAGGAATGAATTCAAGGGGAAGCGAATGAGGAGGACTGTAGAATACAAAGACTTAAGTTCTGAGTGACAACACTTTTTTCTTCTGAGGAAACGAAATTCACTCAATCCAAAGTATCCAACAGACACCTAAGCTGAGTAACTCGAGTTTACTCCCCAACCACAGACTCTAACGTTGTAGACCACTAAATCTTTCTTGTAATATGAATAATTTTAGTCAGGAGAGTACCTTTGCGTTCATGATGTGTTACTATATTGATAGCAAGTTCATCATGTACTTTGGACATACATTTTCCTAAGGAGACTCTTTATAAAGAAATAGAAGTCTTTCTTTCCTTGTTTTGAGTTTTTTTTTTCTTTATTCCTGATATGCTTGTTATCTAGTACAGTGTAGAGAAATACACATGTGAAATACAGCAACTTTGAGCAATGTCAAAGTAGAAGGTGATGAAATCAAAGAAAATTCTTGCATTATCTTCCATATAAAATGAGTGGGGAAAATATAATAAATGTATTGTGGATTTTAGCTCCTCTTATAAACATCATATAAACAAAAGATGTAGTGTTAATATACAGTTAAATCAAAACTGTGTGTTGTGCTGTTACTGTGCTGTTAGGAAGGCTTTGGAACAAGTAGTAGATTTTCTTGTGCTTTCTTTGAGTAGATGGAAAAAAGTATATTTGGAATAAAAAATGATGGACTCTATATTTTGTTGTACTCTTCCAAAGCTTGGAACCTAGTCTAGGGAAGGAAATCGAATGATTTGCACTGCTTTATGCTATTAAGTGTTTCAGTCCCAGCCAGGAAAATGACAGATTCAGTGACATTTTTCAAAACCACCTGTCTTTGGTGCAATATCTTCATTGTACCATTGTGTGTTCACATGACCGCATTTTCGACCTTCTTTCATTTCTTACCATTCTCCAAACTGCTGTTTATGAGCTACGTTGTGATTTTTCAGTGCTTGAAAGTCTACAAAATATTATTTGGTTTCCAAGAGGAAAGCTTCAAGTTTTTGTAAGAGCAATGGTTATTTTCGCATGCCATTTTTGCAGAAAACATACAATATAAACCAGTTATGCCCCGATTCTTGGCTCCACGGCGATGTAAGACGCTGTCAGTAATACAAGATTGCTGTTGGTTATGGGGCTAAGGCTCTGTGGTTCCCATTACTCCATCTGTATTTAATCCTTCATTTTACTAAATCACTTTGTAATTAATGTGTCCTAACCTAAAGCTAACATTAAGGTAGACACACTGGGGGGGAGGGATGCCATCCAGAGGGACCTGGACAGGCTGGAGAGGTGGGCCCAAGCCAACCTCACGCAGTTCAACAAGGCCAAGTGCAAGGTCCTACAGCTGGGTCGGGGCAATCCCAAGCACGACTCCAGGCTGGGCGGGGAATGGCTGGAGAGCAGCCCTGAGGAGAAGGCCCTGGGGGGGCTGATTGACCAGAAGCTCAGCATGAGCCGGCAACGTGCGATCGCAGCCCAGAAGGCCAACTGGATCCTGGGCTGCACCAAAAGAAGTGTGGCCACTTCCACTCTTGTGAGACCCCACCTGGAGTACTGCATCCAGCTCTGGAGTCCTCAACATAAGAAGGACATGGACCTGCTGGAGCGTGTCCAGAGGAGAGCCACGAGGATGATGCGAGGGCTGGAGCACCTCTGCTGGGAGGAGAGGCTGAGAGAGTTGGGGCTGTTCAGCCTGGAGAAGAGAAGGCTCTGGGGAGATCTTATTGCCGCCTTCCAGTGCCTACAGGGGCTCCAGGAGAGCTGGGGAAGGACTTTTTACTGGGGCATGTAGTAATAGGACGAGGGGGAATGGCTATAAACTGGAAGAGGGCAGGTTTAGATTAAACATTGGGAAGAAGTTTTTCCCTGTGAGGGTGGTGAGGCACTGGCACAGGTTGCCCAGAGAGGTTGTTGAGGCCCCATCCCTGGAGGTGTTCAAGGCCAGGCTGGAGGTGGCCTTGGGCAACCTGGTCTGGTGGGAGGTGTCCCTGCCTCTGCAGGGGGGGTTGGAACTCAATGATCTTCAAGGTCCCTTCCAACCCAAACCATTCTATGATTCTATGATTTCTCACTTGCATCACCACGTGGTTTGTTCTATATTCACCTAATCTAGTGTTCAGATTTGGGCAGGCTGGATGGTACAAGCCTGCATTGCATTTCCTTCGTGCCAAATGTAACGGGTTTGTCAGTAAACATAATTTATTGACATGTAAAAGCTCCGTCCATCTGATGTGTAAGTTTAGGATTAAATTGGAGCGTTTAAATGGGAACTGTGTAAATGTGGCAATATGGTGTCTTTCTGTTCTCAACACTGTAACTGAAAGATTTTAACTCACCTATATAAAGATCATATAGAAACTGTAGTTAGGTTAGATTCTACCTCATCAACCGTGATGAAAAGAAGATAATACAAAAGCCCCAACTCTTTGTACAGATAACAGTGTTTGGGATAGAAAGGCTCTGTCAAAGCTAAGTGAACAAAGGAAAAAGAGGGGCAATTCACTCATATATTCACAGCATTTAAGGCTGTTAAGGGCTCACTGCATTATTTAATTTGACATCTTTTATATCATAGGTGATTACGTTTCATCCCGTTAGTATTTTATTAAGCCCTATAACTTTTTCCTTTAAGTTTAACTGGTATTTGTCTGAAGTGTCTCTCCCAGAAGGAAACCTGATTTGAGTTGAAAACATCAGGAGATGGAGAATCGACCGCTTCCATTGGTTTATAGACCATAGGTTTATAGGAGCACAGAATGGTGTAACTGAGCAGTGCAGTGTTTTGTAGCAGATAACCATCTGCAGTACTTAAAATACGTGCCTACTTTTCCATTTGAATTTCTCTGGTTTCCGTTCCTACCACGGGCTCTTGATAGGCCTTTTCATCGCTTGTTCAAAGATCCCTCTTGCACGTAGTCGTTCTCTTCCTGACGAGATACTCGTATCCTTTAATTAAAAACCTCTAGGTCTTCTTTTTGAAAGGCTGAGCATATCGTGCTCTTTGTGACTGTCACTGAAACTATTTTTGAGGATCTACTTAATGTCAGGATTGGTCTCTCCAGTGCTGTTCCTACCAAACTCTTTTGTACCTACCCATGCCAAGCCAGTCACTCTTCCAATTCATTGCAATATTGCAAGGTCCTACAGCTGGGTCGGGGAAATCCCAAGCACAAATACAGGCTTGGTGGGGTATGGCTGGAGAGCAGCCCTGAGGAGAAGGACCTGGGGATGCTGGTTGACCAGAAGCTCAGCATGAGCCGGCAATGTGCGATCGCAGCCCAGAAGGCCAACCAGATCCTGGGCTGCATCAGAAGAAGTGTGGCCAGCAGGGCGAGGGAGGGGGTTCTGCCCCTCTACTCCACTCTTGTGAGACCCCACCTGGAGTGCTGCGTCCAGCTCTGGAGTCCTCAACATAAGAAAGACATGGACCTGCT
>NW_009649047.1:1121284-1169078 GCF_000708025.1 Charadrius vociferus | reverse complement strand
ACTGGAAGAGGGCAGGTTTAGATTAAACATGAGGCAGAAGTGTTTCCCTGTGAGGGTGGTGAGGCACTGGCACAGGTTGCCCAGAGAGGTTGTTGAGGCCCCATCCCTGGAGGTGTTGAAGGCCAGGCTGGAGGTGGCCTTGGGCAACCTGGGCTGGTGGGAGGTGTCCCTGCCCATGGCAGGGGGGTTGGAACTCGATGATCTTTAAGGTCCTTTCCAACCCAAACCATTCTATGATTCTATGAAATTACATATTTACTCGCTTCTCTACTGCCACCCTCGAACTTTCCTCAAAGATTGTTCCCCATTTGCAGGTACGGTGCATGTCACTTGTTCCCGTCAGTAGAGATTTTACATATGGCTGTTTTTAATACATTTTTGATTGAATGGGCCCAGTGCAGCAGCTAATCACTTCATAAGACCATCCTATCAGCCTTGTCGTCTGAGTTATCCACAGATTCTATAGGTTGAGACTTTTTATTTCTTTAAAATTATTGATGAAAGACTTTAACAGCAACAGACTTTGTACCAGTCCCTGCAGAAGACAGATAAAAATGCTGCCATTCAATGCTTGTTCCCTTTAAACAATTTTTTTTAGAACTGTCATTTAGACAATTCTTAATCCATTTAACATGTGCACTATTGATATTGTATAGTGCTAATTTTTTAATCAGACTGTCATGAAGTAATAAGTCAAATGCATTAATTAAGTCTATTACATCCATGCTATTACATCCTACATTTATTACAACTAGACTTGTAATTTCATGAGAGAATGAAATCGAGTTTGGCTGACAAGACCTATATTCCATACAACCATGTTGACTGGCATTAATTATATGCCTATCTTCAGCATTTTTTCTTTAGTTGAATGCCGCATGAGATATTCTGGTTTGTTGTCCAGGAGTGGTGTCAGACTAATCCTTGAGATGATGTGGTTCATCCAGTTCAGGGATCTCTGCAGTGCCCTGACCAGCAAAGCAACCCAACTCAAAACGGAGGAGATATCCCATGGCATCCCAGGGATGCAGACATTTCTCCTGATACAAAAGCTATAGAAGCTTTCCACCAACATCTGCAAGAAATCACTGGGATATTATTTGAACCTGAGGATCCTTTTGAATTATGTTAAATCAGAATATACTCTCTAGGAGGACCCTTAATGCACTCCAACTGTGAAAAGCACTCAGTCCAGAGAGAGCCCAAAGTAATCCCTCCTGAAGTGCTTGCAGTGTGGCCGTTAAGTCTAATGAGGACATAACCAGTGAACAAGATTGTAAAGTTTGCTGTGTCCTTTTGTCCTGAAGGCTGTATATTGTTGGGTTGTTTTTTTTTTTTCCCCTTTTATGGGTTCTTCAATGTACAGCTATTTTAAAGAGAAGAGTAGAAAAAGTGTCAGCAGTGGTGGTCTTGCTTTCAGATATTCTGTTCAATGTCTGGTTATCAAAACCAATTTGCTGTTCAAGAGTACACAGGATTTTAGGAAACAAAAGTAAGAACTTTTTATACTTAAATCATATACATTTTAAATACCAAGAAGAAACAAGTTCATTTAGTAGTTTTGTGTTGCAGATTTTTAGAAAAAAAACAATATTCTTTGTTCAAACTGACAATCTCCTTTACTTTAAATTCATTCATCTAGTTTTACTGAAGAACATGACTGAATGTCTGAGACAAAAATTGTCAATAACAGCATTTTGTACCTCATTTTTCACTGTCACCTTTATTCTCTTCATTTTGATTTGATGGGGTAAAAAATTAAGTGACTTTAACAGTCACCAGAAATGCATTTTACAGCAGTTCATTGTTCTATCAGCAAATTTTCTTATTTTTTTGAACTTTCTTGTACTAATTAATCTGTCCTCCACTAAACCAAATAAATAAAATTTAAGAAAATTCTCTCTTTAGATGTATGCACCACATTGTGTCTGCTGTACGTGCTACATTCTGTGGGCACTAGAAGAGAAGTGATTTCCTGTGGTCCAGGCAGAAGTTTCTAGAATTTACGAAAAGTTTTATTTTGAGTAACAGCTGGGGGATTGGCTGGCCCGTAGTGATAAATTGGCTTCTTGCTGTAGAAGACTGACATATTTTAATACAACTGTATAAAAGAGCGTGGATCACGCTGAGAAGGTAAAGTGTTGTATTTTATAAAGCAGAAATTCACAGTGGATAATAAACCAAACATTATCTCCTCGTTCAATGCTGACAAAGTCCTTAAAGTTATTGGAAATATAAAGAAAGTAAAACAAAAAAAAAAGAGTAGCCACATGTTAGTGCTGTTGTATACCTGATGTGTCTCTTCCGAACAAGAGATTAATTAGAAAGATTGATTCACTACAAATATTCAGGGGAAAAAAAAAAAAAGATAAGGGAAAGCCTCCTAGTTCATACTAGAAAGATATTTAGTAGAAAGATATTTAAATACATAAATTCAGGTAATAATTAAAATGTGTGTAGTCTCTGTTTTTATTCTTTGTTTGTTTTAAATCCAAGAGGTATAGATCGCTCGATGAAGTGACCTTGACTTCTGGTGGATTTTCTGTCCGTTGGGTTCTTTGAGTCAAGAGCTGTTACTTTTCTAAGTACAAAATACGGACCTGCTCCAGTGAAATTCGCTCATCTGTGTTAGGTGGGAAGTCAAATAAAATCACCACACTGGACCCTTCTTAAAAAAATCTAGCAATCTGTGATTATTTCGTTACTTTGAAGGGAGAAAGGTAAAAGTTAAGTAGGTCCCCACAGTGCGGGTTCTCGGTGTGTTAGCGGCGAACCCTTTGTGTAATGCATTGCTCTTTTAGGAAGAAACTGGAAATTTTATTAGCGATAACTGCAACATAATAAAAATTCCCAGGCTAGTTGGGAGAAACAGATGCTCAAAAGACCTACTGCTTTTTCATGTAATACTTTGCATATTCACTAGGGCCTGGGCTTCAGCTAGCACAAATTGGTTTAGCTCCATAATCAAGAAGCTCTGAAATGTGCATCAGCTGAAGATCTGCCACCTATTTCTTTTAATTATATTTAGACACTTAGTAGATTCACGCCCTGTATTTCAGTGGGTAAAGAGAGACGAGTCCTTTTTACATTGAAGAAGTGGGGCAGGA
Source organism: Charadrius vociferus (assembly GCF_000708025.1). Lineage (NCBI taxonomy): Eukaryota > Metazoa > Chordata > Aves > Charadriiformes > Charadriidae > Charadrius > Charadrius vociferus. The sequence continues at coordinate 1,165,971 of NW_009649047.1, read as the reverse complement.
GGGAATAGTTTTGGCGTTTCTTGAATTTTCTGACTGAATTCAGCCGGGGCTGGAGTAGCTGGAGATGACGCCCACGTGGCGCGCAGCGGCGCGGGAGCCGCTGGGTGGTTGGGTTTGCACCAGTGAGGTGCTCTCAAGCCAACCCTTTGAAGTTGTGCCACTTTGCCGCAAATAATTAACTGCTTATTGGATACAGCAAGTGAAAAAGAATGAGTTGGCTTCTCTAATCCGTCGGCTCGGGCGCTCACCTGGGAGATGATTAAGAAGGTGAAAATCTAAACACTATTAGGAAGAAAAAAAATGGAAAAGGAGCACTGAGGTGTCACTCAGATGTCTTTTTCTCTTGCTCTTTACAGCAACGTTTCTGCCAGAGTTTGAATCCCCACTGAAAGAGCTCACTGTAGCTAATCCTCTGAGAGCGGCTATGTTTTCTAAGTGGGAAATGGATATAGGATAAACAGACAATCTGCTGTTGGCACGCAGCCCTCGCTGCCACGGTGTAATAAAGTCTTATCATCTGCAGTGAGGTTCTTCAATGGCTAAGCTCCTTCGAAAGCTGAAGAAGAACTGAGCACCATAACTGGAAATCCCATAATGGCACCTATAAATAAAGGATTTCTATTTGCACGGCTAACAGCAAATGAAATTATATTTAGGGATTCGATAAATTATTTAAAAAAAATGGTTCAAACTTTGAGCCTTTTTTGGGAGAAGGCTTCTAGAAATGTTCATACTTGTTAAAACTTTCTGAACTTCAAGTGAAGCGTGCTTTTGCTGTGGAATATTAAAAATCAGCTAATTAAAAGCAATAGGTGAACTGAGGACACCGTGACTCTGTGATTTAATATAAATGGACCTTTCATGAGAACTCCTGAAAGAGGCACTAAGGTGAAGAGCTGAATGTCACTGAAAGAACAGCATCTCTCACTGCTCGTTTTAAATCCTTTCAGCCGTTCGGTGTTAGCCTGCTAAATTTCTCGTTAAAAGACACGCAGCGTTTTTGAGAACAAGTGGGTTTGTTGTTTCTCTTTGATTACTGCCTCTCCATCTTAAGAAATCTTACAAAAAAGATTTGATTAGAAATATTTCAGTGATATTTTTTTTTTACCATACGGCAGAGCGGTTAGGTGGTTTGATGCCTGCTCTGTTCTTTTGGTGCTGTACTGTACCGTGCGTGAAACCCAAACCGAAACAGGATTATTGTGTTTTCATAGTCGAACTTAAGCCCAATACAAAAAGCGAAATAAGAAGATAGAGCAGGAGAGCCTGATTTAAGTTCCCTTTTGCCACTTTGGCTACAGCTGAGTCACGTTTGGCACTGATGAGCTGGTGGTTTCCTCATGCTACTTAGGGTAACCCTGTGGCATCTTTCGATTCCTTGCTGTGAGGCAAGTTGTGCCTGTGGAGAGATTGCTCTTGTTCTTTCCTTGTCCCTTGATATCATTTTCTTTCTGTGCTTCTTCTAGGAAATCTTGTGTTTAATCTGTCCCACATGTGGAGCCTTTTACCTGTCTGTTTGCTGGTGGGGACCCAGTTGATTGGTATAGTTTCCGCTCGAATTGTTGGGAAGTAGCAGTGCTCACCGCAAATGACTGAGATTGTTCTGCGTTGAAATAGCCACGCTGTATTCTGAAAGAAAATCTGCCGGATTGTGGAAAGGCTTTGAGGAAAATTAGAGGTGAATCTGATAGGACCAACAGCATTACCTCCTTGCTTTTCCTCAGAGGGTGAATATTGATTTTAAATATGCTCTCGGTTCTAACAGTCTGTTAGTCACACATCTGAGGGGTTTTTTCTCGAGGTCGGGCTATAGTTCTCAGAGTAGCACCATTATTTCCTTATTCAGCGGGAAAGAAGAAAGCTGATTCTTTGAACTTCGGGATTAGTCAGAGCAGACAGTGTTGACAAGATGTAATTGCTGCTTCAATTGAGAGGAAAGGTAATGCCGCTGTTGTTTTGAAGTTCTTTAAGAAACTCTCTTGTGATCTAAAGCTAGTCATCTCAGACAAGCAATTTGCTCCTGAGTGATAAGAATCTTTCATAAGGTTCATGTTGGCTTAAAAAATAATAATAAAAAAAAAGAATTAAAGTCAGAAGGCACTCCTTAATCGCTTTTTAGTTATAAGATACAAGCTCGTGGGAGCCGGACAGACCGCTGTCCCTTCACTCTCCTTCTTTATCCCAAGCCACAACAAAATTCCCAATCCAGGCTTCAGCTGAGGCAAACCCCATTATTTTCACTGATAGTCCATATCAAACCGTGAAACCTGGAATGAATTCCGTCCCTGATCTAAGCTGGCCGTCTGTTCATGCCATAATATAGAAAGACCATTTCACTTTATTATTAAGCCAATTATCTGTAACTTGTATTTTTATTCTGCTAAATGTATGATCCCTTTCTGTTACCCTGCCATCAGAATTTGCCTTCAGATAATGAGTTGCTTCCATGGTCTTCATTAGGCATAGTGCGTGTGAAAGAGGAATCGGGCCGTCGTTTGCCTGGACAGTATCCTGGTGGACAGGATGGCATGGCTTTAGCTACAGGTTACATGAAAATTGTACATTTTTTGTCTTTTAATCTCGCTGAGCGTATCTTTGTTGTATTGTGAAACACACTAGAGAGGAACCGATTTGATTTTATCAAAATTTTCATTACAGATGTCCCAGATGTGTCCCCTTTTACTCCTCTGCATTCTAGACTAAATTTAATCCCAGTCTTTTAAATTCCTTTTAATATCTGTCACACCCCTCTGTGCCTCATTTAGGTTCTCTTCATTTCAGGTGCCCCATTAACTGATATAATGCTGTCATACTTTTCCCTGTTATGTCTCTTTAATATATCCTAGCATCCTTTTTATTTCTTTCTAATTATTTTTTTTTTTAATTAGAATTTCTCTGGGTGCTAAATTGATGTTTCTACTGAACACTCCTCAGTTGCTCGTAGACTCTGATTTTTCGTGTTCGGTGACAGCTAATTCAGAAGCCATCACTGTGCCGCGTTCAGCTGGTTGTTGCACCGCATGAAATTCAACAATTCTGTTGAAGTCAGTTGAGCAAATCTGAAGTTTATGCTGATATAATAGAAAAAACACCCTGGCCTAGTGTGATCGAGGAGCTTATTGCATCCCCAACGAAAGGCAGATCTGGCTGTCCAGTTTACTTTTGTTTAGAATTTACTATTTATGATTTAACAGAAGAATAGGATAAGGTTTCTTTCCCCGTTCGTGCATATATTATGACAATGAATATGCCTACGTTTATACATTGTAAAATATAGAATGTATAATAGTTATACAATAGAAGATGTTTTCACGCTGAGATGTCTGAGCACTCCTCAATCTGACTATTAGTTATAGTTGAAGTGAATTATGTGGCCAGATCTTTCATATTCTGTGAAGCTGGATCTTTCAATAATATTGTGAGTGATTAGACATGTAAGGAATGAAAAAGATCATGTCTATAATGTAACTGAGAAATAGGAACAATATGTTTTAATGTGCTGTAACACCTGCTCATCTTCCCTGAATTTCATCTGCTGTCATGCAGTTCGGTCAGGCTCTCTTGGACTAATTTTGAAGCCTATTGGCATCAGTGGTTTGAATGATGTGAAATACTTTGAAATGCTTTGTGTGATCTTGTGTAAACACGCCCTTGAAATTTGTATTTATAACCAATTATTTTATCCATGTCTTGCCTCATGGAAACGAAGTTTTATGCTTTCAAGACATCTTAGATATATAAGTTTTCATATTTTAATGTGGTATTTAGAATATTTAAAAATATTTTACTAGTTGTCAGTTACAAATATTTAAGAACTAGTCTTTTTTTTTTTTTTCTGTCATCACCGTCTTACCTTATTGCCTCTCTGGATAGTTTGTTTCATGATGGCCTTGTCCAAAGTAGCAGACATCTTAGAGTCGGCACGTATATAAAATATTGTGTATAAAGGCTTAAGTATAAATGATGGTAAATCAAAACAATTTTAGGAGGAGAAAAAAAAAAACAAAACACAGGATTGTGCTTTGAATCTCAGATATAAAAAATGAGGAATGCACTAGGTAATTCTCACTAATAATATCTGAATTTATTTTGTCTTCTAAGGTAAAACTGGCCACACAGAGGCTGTACGAGTAGTATATCAGCCAGAAAACATCAGCTTTGAGAAACTGCTCAAGGTCTTCTGGGAGAATCATGACCCGACACAAGGTAGAGTGATGAGTGAGCCAGTATTTAATTATCTTACTAATTACAGCTGGGATAATTAGTGTTTGAGCTGCATGGAAGAGATGAACCTTGAAATCACTCTGGAGCTCAAGAATATGATTGCAGACATTTATTGACAGAGAAAGAGAGGAAGAGAGAGAATGAGAGTACTGAAACTCACAATACCCCTCCTCCTTTACAGCTGTCTGTGCCGGGAAAATTCCCACAGAGAGGCACAGTAGACAATAGAATTTTTTTTTTTTTAATCTTTGATTATGACAATTCCTTCTGTAAGGCTATCTTTTGTCTCTTAAATTAAAGCATATTTTTTCGCAGCTTCAGAGCTGGTCATTTTATTTGTGCCGAGGACCTTTATCCTTCATAAAAAATTTTGTTTGTTTTTTATATTTTTTGATGGCTGCAAATATCTTTTATGATTAGAAAAAGGGAACAAAAAGAGGTAAGAGGTGGTGTGTAGAGGCACCAGCAGAGCATTCCAGCTATTTGCTGTATTCGAACCTTTTGATTTAATTTATCTTTCTTGGAAGAGGCTTTGTGATGACATTACACACATCTGTGCAAACATAAATGGGAAACCGTGTTGAGAAAACATTTTACATGTTTATATAGTTTCAATAAACATCATCCTTTCTACCATTTTCCAGAAATATTACACGCAGTAACTCATTTCAATATTTTAACAGCTATCATAATTATGCCACTTGTTACTACATCTGGGAACGAAAAATGCAGATGATACCTTCAAAATGTGATACCATCCTGGGAAACGGTAACTGATAAGGAGCCCGGGGCTGTTGTGGATCAGTGTCTTCCAGTGAGCCCAGAGCACAATGCAAAGACAAAAAAGGCTCTTGCAACTCCTGCCTACGTGAAAAGGGAAGCCTCAGTCAGGAGTAGGAAAGCTCTTTTCTTTATGCGCAGTCAGTAAAATCTCAAAACATTTCATGCGGTTTCTGCGTTGACATACCAGGAATTATACAGAGATATTTCTGGGGATTCAAAGGAGGGACAGAAAAAGGATACAGAGCCTTGAAAACTGGCCTAGTGCTGTGAATAAACACATTCAACTAGTTGAAGAGACATAACACTCTGATCAGGTAATCTTTACAGTTACTTAAGTGAGGAGCAGGTACCTGGTAGTGAGGCTGACGACCCAACCACTGGTGAGCCGTAACAAGTTCCATAGTTGGAAGGTGAAGATTGGAAAGTTTCACATTGGAATAAAATAGTTTCACAGCTCTTGGCGTAATTAAACGTTGGAATATTTTTTCCATCACCATCCTTTCAAGTCTTTAAGATGAGATCATTTATCATTTTAAAAGAGGCGCTTGATTTAAGTCATGAGAAGAAATTCTATGTCTGCGTGTCAAGTGCGGTGGCCTATACTGGGATCTGTTGATTTATGAGCCTCCCTTTTCAACTCCTTCCTTCATAGTTGTGTTCAGAGCAATTTGTCTGCACCATCCCTGAAATACTTGCAGCTCTGCACTAAGGCGATGACCATCTTCCAATCATGCTTGAGGGCCTCTGTGGTTTGCTCATAGGGGTCAGGAAGGAGGTTTTCTCCAGTGGTTGTTTTTAGATCTTTTTTTGTTTAGATCTTTTTTTCTTTGGATTGTCAGAGATCGGCCGTCACCAGAGGCTGGCTTCTTTGTAACAGGCTGCTTGTTTTGATAGGGCAGAGAATCCTATTTCTAGATAATTGGTTCATGTGTCTTGCTCACATGTCAGGATTGAACCTGGTTGCCAGAGCTGGGAATCATGGAATCACAGAATGATTTATGTTGGAAGGGACCTTAAAGATCATCTCGTTCCAACCCCCCTGCCATGGGCAGGGACACCTCCCACCAGCCCAGGTTGCTCCAAGCCCCGTCCAACGTGGCCTTGAACACCTCCAGGGATGGGGCAGCCATAGCTTCTCGGGGCAACCTGTGCCAGTGTCTCACCACCTTCAGAGTGAAACATTTCTTCCTAATATTTAATCTAAATCTACCTTCTTCCAGTTTGAAGCCATTCCCCTTGTCCTGTCACTCCATGCCCTTGTAAAAAGTCCCTCCCCATCTCTCCTGGAGACCCTTTAGGTACTGGAAGGCCGCAATAAGGTCTTCCCGGAGCCTTCTCTTCTCCAGGCTGAACAGCCCCAACTCTCTCAGCCTCTCCTCATAGCAGAGGTGCTCCAGCCCTCTGAGCATCTTCGAACTAATGGCCAGGATTCTTCTACAGGATTCTTCAACTTCCAGAACAGTATGAGGAATGGATTCCTTCTGAAAGAAACTGGGCCATTACCACGTAATCGGTCGTCTGCCACGTCTGTAGTCTTGGCTTTGACAGCGTATGGTTGGGCTCTGCCTGATAACAGGTCTGATCAGATGAATTTATGGTTCCTTCTGGCTTTAAAACAAAGTAAATTGTTGACATGATGTCTTTATATTCACCTTGCATTCTCACATAACTGAGGTTCGAACCAGTTCCACTTTGTGCTTTCGGAAGAAGGTTGGATGCTGGCAGATGTATGATTCACTCTTTGATTTCTGGCAACTGGGGAAACACCACCTAATTAGCCCAGGCACAGAGCCACGCTAATGTGGCTGTATTCCTTCCGAGATGGGAGTTAATAATCTCTGCATAACACTGTGCTGTGTAAGTACCCGAGTCATTCACAACTGTCTCAGGCATGTACGTGGCACTGCAGTGCTTGGTGTAAACATACCTAAGCCTTTATCGAAGCTCGGCTCAGTGGATTCCAAATGGTTCTTCTGTAATAGTTTGCCAAAAGTGAGAGCATCACTTTATCCATGGAGAATATGGCAGTCCTCTCTGAAGACTTTGCATACCCCAGACTTGGATGGGTTGCTTTACCTATGTATATTTATGGGTGATGCTAATCTCCATTCAAGAACTTTGCAAAGCTCATCACATGTCTACCACCTTTCTTGATCTGAGCAAAACCTAAACCACAAGGTCCCAAGTTTCTTCGTTTTGTAAGATTGGGGTGGTATGCTTACATCCCCTTTCAAGTTTGAGCAGTTAGCAGTAGAAGATCTTTAAGGTAGAACTGTTTCTTTGCTTTGATTTGCATCTACTCCTGGATTTTAGCTTGCTATGGGAAATGTGGTTTTGTGTAAAGATACTGAAAGTGAGAGTTATCTCTCCGACCTATGATATTTTTCTCCTTTCCTGCGGTTCAGCTGTGCGCACACAGAAAGTCTTATTTAGCCCGCCTTGCGGGAATGTGGGACTCGGGCTGTCAAAGAGAAGTCTTTCACTAAGCGGATAAATTGGGAAGATTTCTTATTCATGAAATTCAGCACACTCTTTGGATGAATCCGGTGTCTCATATAGCCCGTGAATGCTGGACGTCTTGAGTGTAGCGCTCGCAAAAAGTATAGAAGTTTTGTCTGTGGCACTGTCTCATCTTTTATCCAGAAGCTGGGTTAACATCATTGCGCCCTCCTACCCCCAGCAGAGATAATGGACTTGTCTAGTTGTTCTAATGTCATTAAACATCAAATATGTACATTCTGTTGCAGTTAAAGACCTTTCAAATATCAATCTAGATGGTACCAAGTTGCTAAAGAGTACAGACTGGCGGTCCTATCATTCATTATTGTATGAGCATATTAATATTCGAAAGTTCCTGCTTTCCAAACAGCTGGACCTCCTGCCTTCAAGATGAGACTGACATCTCACTGGGATTCGAATGTTCTCTGGGAGGCAGCCTGGCTCTTGTTTCGTGAAGCTCTTGAGTCTGAGTATTATACAGCAGTCTATTGAAAAGCAAGAACCTTTGATCAAGTCAAACAGTCTATGAGTTGAAAGAGATTCTCCCAGATGAGCATCTCCTAAGTGCGGGGCCCTGATAAAGTCCTCCTTGACTATTAATTTAGGCTCTATTTTATAATTCATTACATTTGGGATACTGAAAAAGCAACAAACAACCCCCTGACTTCTGCCAAGTGACATATGGTTGTCATCTCTGTTCAGCCTCTAATGCACAGATCAGCATTCCTTCTCTCCTAGGAATGATCTTAGCTATAAGGGGATTGCTCTGTATAGCTCTATAAGTGCTTGAGGTGGTTGCTTCTTTGTCACTGATACAGAAAAAAAAAGAATGAATATGATTTTCTGAAAATATGGCAAAAGAATCTTATGGCTATTCACTTTGTACATAATTTTATTTTTCTAAAGTTTATAGAGGTGTAGGGCAGATTCTGTATTGCCCCGATTTTGCGCTGTAAGGCCATCCTCGGAACCTTCCAGATTTTTAAGGTATAAGCCTGACGGTCTCCTTCAAATTGCACCCCGACGAGGGTTCTGCTGGCACCTCCGTGCTGTGTGTCCAGAGGGATGTGGACTTTCAGACCGTAAGTTTGTCTGTGTTGTGCCTCAGCCTGTAGTTTCACGATTGCTGTAGGCTAATCTTTGATTTAACTGTTGGGAAAAAGAGCAATTTTCTTCTCTCTCCCTGACCTGTCTGCAGGATACAACCTCTTTCTTTGTGTTGACATCGGCAATCGCAAAGTTCTGTGATCAAGCTGAAAATTAACCCTGCATGAATTGAAGTGAAATGTAATTTTCAGTCAGGACTTACATTGCCAGGAGCACGACTGGTAGTGGGACCCCCCTTCTGGCATTAGTGCCGTCCTGTAGTGCGTGAGCTGACTGCAAAACCCAACTGTGCTGACGTTCAGGGAGGAAGATGTCATATTTTATCTGATCCGAAAATTTGGCCACTCTTTGTGGGGTGTCAGAAACTATCTCTCCAAACCTTTGGAGAAATCTATCTGATACCAGAGGACTCTTGTTTGTCATGGTGCAAATGCGATCCCTGTAAAGCATATTACTGTTCGTAATGATCCTGACCCCATGTGTGGTTGAAGTCCTACACGTGTCAGAGATTTCAGCCCAGTCAAAGTCAACTTTAAAGAAAGGCTCTTTGTTGCCTTCAGTTTGTTGCTTCAATGGCTGTACAGAAGACAAGCAGAAGACAAGATAAATACTATTTCCTTCTCTTTAAAACATGTTTGGGGCAATGAGAAATCCACTCGCCTCCTTTAGCTCTTTTCTCTCTTGAAGATGATCCATAATGAATGTTTGTTTTGGTAGTTCTGCTCCCCATGTTCATCAAGAGTACCTATTCCTTTCCAGCCCACGAGAAATAACTCAGCTCCAACTGCAGTTCTCTGGGATGAGCCCCTGTTGTACACGAATCCCATCCTTTTTCATTGCTTCCTCTGGCTTTCTGGATTTTTGAACTAGTGGAAGGAGCTGAGAGGAAGGGAGGACGCCATAGTTTTGGCCGCCCTCTGGCAATGGGGTGAAGGGCAAAGGCACCCATGGCCACCGCTGCCCAGGAGCTTCTGGAAATTTGCTTCTATCCTTATTGATTCTTTGGGTGTGAATATACAAAGAACCAAAGTTACTGGTAAGTAATCTCATTCCTCCTTTCTGTGATGAAGAAGTCCTTATCTTGCCTGTGTTTGTACAGGAAATGTAAGCAGAACTGATATTTTTCCAGCGGTTGAGGACCATCTGTACTACAACAAACTCATCACCTGCCAGATTCATTCAGAACATCTCTTAGTCCATATGTCTTGTGTATCCACGATAAAGAAGAGATGTATGAGCCGTTTCTCCTCCCTGTGACCTTCCGAACAGTTTGGCATTTAGCCTCAGTGCTGATACATGAATTCTCCAGATTAATATCTGTTTTTCATTGTGCTGACCCATTTTAGTTGCAGAGGGTATATTTATTTCTCACCAGTTTTGAAGGACTGTACTTTTTTTAGACATTGCATAAGGAATCTATCATCTGCAAATAATTAAAATTAGACACTAGAAATGACATTGTATTGCTAATGAGCAGATGTGTCTACTTATACCAGTGCAAGAACAGCTGTACACATAAAAAACGCTACAGCGACCCTAAACCAGCATTATGTATTCTGCTACAGGCCTGTAACTTCATTTAGAGATTAAAGGGAAAAAAGTAATCTCTCCATGTAAAATATAACCATTTTTGATTTTTTTTCCTTTACATTTCTGTAACTGTCTTCCCTTTGTAATTTGAATGAAATTTGCAAGTCTCAGATTAAAGCACAGAGCACCTTTGTCTTGTATTTCAAATGTTATTAAGAGTCCTGATGGTTTCAGCATTATTACAAGGTGTAACAAAAAAACAGTAGAAATACAAAATCTATTGTCACCAGACATATTAAATATATTCAAAATAGAATTACCAACCCCTCAGGGAGCCATTCTTGGTCCAATACTCTTCAATATTTTCATTAATGACTTGGAGGATATAGTGGAGAGGATGCTAATTAAATCTGTGGTAAAGACATTGCTAGGAGGCTCTTGGAGGAAACGAATAAAACGCAGCTCTGTGTTGATAAATTAAAAAAGCCATGGAAATCGATATGCTGAGACACAATAAAGATAAATGTATATTGGTTCACGCAGGAATGAATACTCAACGATAGAAATATGCACTGAGTTGTTTGATAGGAGGCAGTGTCTTCTCTTGCCTTTGGGTTCTTCTAATTCCTGCTCTCACCAATGAAATCTCAGTGGTGGGACATAGTTGACTGATGTCTAGCCATCCCACCAGCAACCAATTTAGTGGTCCCTTGCCCACAATCACCCCACAAATACCTCTGTTCTATACTTTTTGCGAAGCAGCAAAGAGAGTCTTTACCAGCGGTGCTGACCAATATTGTATTTTGAGAATGCAAATTCATTTCTTTCGTGAACTGAAATGCCTAATGTTATGTTGTTCCCATTCTTTGTCCTTCCTCTAGAGCTAAATATGCATTAAAAATAAATACGTATTATTAGGCTGTTTTGCGTCCCCAGGAATTTCAGCTGTCATGACCTAATTTGCATAATAGACTCTTTTTACCCATATAAATTAGAATAGACTTTTTCTGACCTATATTTCCAGTTTCGGAGATGTTGTTTTTCCATATCACAGTGAGAAGCTGAGATTTGACTCTGCATCTTTTTAAATGAAGGGAATTATTAGCCAGTGCAGTGGTTGCTGAGATGGCGGAATAGTTTGCATTAGAAAGTGAGTGATGTGAATCAATTCTGGCTCAAGGGCAAAAGTCCTTCTGGGCTCTGATTTCTTCTTACCTTTAAACTACTTTTAGCTTACTTATTTTATATGTGACAACGATGGGCTAACCAGTTCTCCAGAACTACGAAAAATTAACTTTATCTTTCAGTATTGCTACAGTCAGTAATAAAATAGTTCCTTGGCGAGGAGGAAAGCCATGGCATCAGTCTTTTGTGTCAGTGAAGATGACACTGTGCTGCAGGAAACACGAACTCACCACTCGCCTGAAGTGAGGGGAGATTCAGTCTATGTATGAGGAAGAAATTGTTTATGCTGAGGATGGTGAAACCCTGGCCCAGGTTGCCCAGAGAGGTGGTGGATGCCCCATAGAATCACAGAATCCCAGAATGGTCAGGGTTGGAAGGGACCTCTGGAGATCATCTAGTCCAACCCCCTGCCAGAGCAGGGGCACCTCCAGCAGTTGCACAGCCTCCTCAGGTTAAGATGGAACTTCCTATGTTCAAGTTTGTGCCCGTTCCCTCTGTCCTATCAGTGGGCACCACTGAAAAAAGAGTGTTCCCATCCCCCTGGCACCCTCCCTTGAAGGATTTGTAAGCATTAATAAGATCGCTCCTCAGTCGTCTTTTCTCTAGACTAAAGAGACCCAAGTCCCTCAGCCTTTCCTCATATGAGAGATGTTCTAATCCCCTCATCATCTTTGTAGCCCTTTGCTGGACCCTCTCCAGCAGTTCCCTGTCCTTCTTGACCCGGGGAGCCCCGAACTGGACACAGTGCTCCAGATGTGGCCTCCCCAGGGCAGAGCAGAGGGGGAGGATGACCTCCCTCGCCCTGCTGGCCACACTCTGCTTGATGCCCCCCAGGATGCCATTGGCCTTCTTGGCCATCAGGGCACATTGCTGGCTCATGGGCATCCCTGGAAACATTCCAGGTCAGGTTGGACGGGGCTCTGAGCAACCTGATCTGCTTGAAGATATCCCTGCTCATGGCAGGGGGTTGGTCTAGATGATCTTTTAAACCCAAACTGTTCTATGATGCTATGATTTCTTTTGTTCATAATGCCTGTTATCTGCTAAGAACAACTCTGGAAAAAAGTTTTTATTCTATTACAGTCTTCCTCAGGATCATTTCTGGGTTATTTTGTAATTGTAGCATAGCTGTGTTTGTAACTGAGGAGAAGAGGAGGAAGGGATGAGGAAGTGAATCTTCATTTTAATTCAGGCTTGTTGATTTGTAGCTTCTGAAGGAAAATCCGGACTCCTCAATGCTTAGGGCTGTCTTCAGTAGCTTTCAAATATCCATGAAGTCAATAGGTGTGTGGTGTGAATAACAGCATTTAGATTTTCGTGTATGTTTATAGAATTAGGAAAGAGCAACCTTAGAAGGTCTTTTTCTGCAGAATTGTTTGATGGACTCTTCCTAAGCTTTATACAAGGAAAGCAATAGACAAAGTTAAAACAAAGTAATACCAAACATTCTGTTCTTCTTCAAATAACCCACTAGTGAGTTTACTGTACTTGGGTCTAGAAATCTGAGGCAATGGAGCATGGCATCATTAATCATAGTTTATGGTGATTATTAGTAAGCTTTTAATCTTTGTTTTCGTGTATAATTAGGTACAAGAGGTCAAAGCCGACTCTATTCTAAACAACAATATTTTCAGTGAATGACTGTTTTTCTCTGCCTGCAATTTTCTCTCGCATATTTATAAGAGCATACTTGTCTGTGTTTTGAGAGAGCAGTGTCCCATGAGTTTCTCTGCTGATAAAAGCAAATGACAACACTGTTATTTTTATTATCACTAATTATTTTTATTACTATTGCAATAACACCTGCTGGATCATAGTAGGTTTAGATTCATAGTGTTAACACATGCCTAAATTTAGGGAAGACATTAGTGAGCATCAGATAAATGAAGAGAAAAGAGAAGGCACGTAAAAAACAATAGCAAATTTGTGTGATTCCGTAGCTGAGCTCTATACAGTACCTGATCTGAATTGCTGTATTTCTTAATTGTATTTTATCACATGATCAGTAGTTGTCCGACTTTTTGTAAGCATCACAACACAGCTAGTCTGTGAAGAAAAGGAAGCAATGAGCCAATTCAAAACAGAAATGTGTTTTGCCACGCCAGATCTTCTTGCACATTCTACCTGTCTTCCAGTTGTGCTTTAGAAGATGTGGGGCACCCTTATACACTGTGTCATGTCCTCCAGTCTCTTCCAGACATTTTGGCTCTACACACTTATGTGGTTTTGAATCATAGAATCACAGAATGGTGAGGGTTGGAGGGCCCTCTGGAGCTCCCCCAGTGCCACCCCCCGCCAGAGCAGGGGCACCTCCAGCAGTTGCACAGGACGGCGTCCAGGTGGGTTTGGAATGGCTCCAGAGGGGGAGACTCCCCCACCTCTCTGGGCAGCCTGTGCCACTGCTCTGCCACCCTCACAGGAAAGAAGTTCCTCCTCATGTTAAGAGGGACCTTCCTATGGTCACGTTTGTGCCCGTTCCCTCTTGTCCTATCAGTGGGCACCACTGAAAAAAGAGTGTTCGCATCCTCCTGGCACCCTCTCTTGAAGGACTGATAAGCGTTGATAAGTTCCCCCCTCAGTCTTCTCTTCTCCAGACTGAAAAACCCCAAGTCCCTCAGCCTTTCCTCATCAGAAAGATGCTGCACTCCCCTCATCATCTTTGTAGCCCTTTGCTGGATCCTCCCCAGCAGTTCCCTGTCCTTCTTGACCCGGGGAGCCCCGGTTGAAGACTATCAAGATCTTCAGTCAGATTTATCTGACCAGCATAGACAGCTCAGGTGGTATAAAGACTGAGACAAAGCCACCTAATTTCCATAGGCATGGAGTGTCTCAGCTCCTGCGATTTTCAGTGAAATCTAGTCAACACAGTTGACTTGCCCCAAATTAGGCACCTATGTTTGGTCACCTTTTGGTTGCCTAAATCTGGAAGCTTAGTTCCAGCTGCACCGATAAATACTGTTAAAAGGTTTCACTCTCATCCTAAGTTTATCTGCCCCTGAGACAGATTTCTAAGAGAAGGCACCTCTGAAATGGCCTAATGTCTGCTCATGACAGAAAAAGTCTAAAAACTTCTCTAAAACTGATCATTTAACTTTTGATTAAAGTAAAAAAAAGTCCCCTACAATAAGTTTAATGCCATTAAGGATGACTTATGTATATATTCACTGTTCTATTTGCCTGTTCTGTGCACTAATGGTAGAAACCTATTTTCAATTAATAATTAGAAATGGATTAAAATTCCTGTCTGCCAGTGACATATAATACTTAAATTTTGTGACACTCATCAAAAACCAACCTATGTTTTTTTTGTCAGCTCAAGTAGATCATGCACTTTCTTCAAAGGTCAAAGAGCATTCAAAAATACATTTAAGCAATGTTATATCTAACTGAATTAATAAATAACACAGCATACAGGGTACTCTTCTGTCAAACCAAGTCTTCATTCAGACTTTCTAGTTTTATAAAATATTTGAACTATCTTGATAAGCAGTATGGTGCATTTTATAACTATTGAATAATAAAGCTAATAAAAAGCAAAGAGAATTGGTCAGAGATAGAACCTAGGCTGGTGTATTACCATCCCTTGTTGAGGACAGCCTGTCATTGGAGTGTGTCCAGAGGAGGCCACAAAGATGGTCAGAGGGCTGGAGCCCCTCTACTGTGAGGACAGGCTGGGAGAGTTGGGGGTGTTCAGCCTACAGAAGAGAAGGGCCTCATAGCCTCTTCCCGTATCTGAAGGGGACCTACAAGAGAGCTGGAGAGGTACGTTTTGCAAGGGCGTGTAGTGATAGGACAAGGGGGAATGGCTTCATGTGTGAAGTGAAAAATTTCTTCCTAATCTTTAATCTAAACCCGCCCTCTTCCAGTTTAGAGCCATTCCCCCTCCTGTTATCACTACATGTCCTTGTAAAAAGTGCCCCCCCAGCTCTCCTGTAGCCCCTTTAGGGACTGGAAAGCCACAATAAGGTCTCTCTAGAACCTTCTCTTCTTCAGGCTGAACAGCCCCAACTCTCTCAGCCTCTCCTCCCAGCAGAGGTGCTCCAGCCCTCGCAGCATCTTAGTGGCCCTCCTCTGGACAAACTCCAGCAGGTCCATGTCAGTCTTATGTTGGGGACTCCAGAGCTGGACGCAGTACTCCAGGTGGGGTCTCACGAGAGTGGAGCAGAGGGGCAGAACCCCCTCCCTCACCCTGCTGGCCACACTTCTTCTGATGCAGCCCGGGATCCGGTTGGCCTTCTGGGCTGCGATCGCACGTTGCCGGCTCATGCTGAGCTTCTGGTCAATCAGCACCGCCAGGGCCTTCTCCTCAGGGCTGCTCTCCAGCCATTCCCCGCCCAGCCTGGAGTTGTGCTTGGGATTGCCCCGACCCAGCTGTAGGACCTTGCACTTGGCCTTGTTGAACTGCATGAGGTTGGCTTGGGCCCACCTCTCCAGCCTGTCCAGGTCCCTCTGGATGGCCAGGTCTCTCTAGAGAACTAGTGTTTGCTGTCTTGATCCCAAAGCAAATGGTGAAGACCAAAACTATAGTTTCCTTCCTGACACTGAAAACCATATATATTCAAAGCTTTGTAAACCTTTTGGTCTATTGGCAATATAAAAGTTTTCTTCAATATATAGAAGCTCATTAATGTGTTGTAACTTTCTGAAGAAACTTCTGTTTCATTTATCCTTCCTGCACCCCAGCACCTTGAAAATCATCAAGAACTCTCAATCCACAGCACTGCAACTAACTTCTTTTCCATTAACATTTTTCTCCTTTAATCATATGCTATAAAGAGTTTTACTTTCCCTTGGCAACTT
Organism: Charadrius vociferus; assembly: GCF_000708025.1. Lineage (NCBI taxonomy): Eukaryota > Metazoa > Chordata > Aves > Charadriiformes > Charadriidae > Charadrius > Charadrius vociferus. Next base: position 1,149,843 of record NW_009649047.1, on the reverse strand, counting down.
TTAAGCTGTATAGATGTAATCATTACAGTGAGTGATGACATCAAGCCAGGGTGACATGGTGCAATTGATTTTTACTAAATAATTATATGATGAGCTGGAAGAAGGAGTTTTATTAGTCTTAACTCAGCAAGGATTGATTGGGGGAAAGAAAATGACCAATCAGTATATCAGGTTTCTGCAGGTGTAAGAAAATAAGTAACAGCTGCAGAGAAGTCTATAAATCACAGAAAAAAAAATTATGATAAAAATAAGAGCTATGAACTGCCCTTTAAAATTTCACTGGGTGGCACAGAAGAGTCTAACAGACCTTAGTCATTTATCTCCATTATGCTTGGGATCCTCTGAGAATAGCAAGGTTGACGAATGATGCCATTACATTTTTTTATTATTTTTAAATGGAGAGAAGATAAGGAGTGTTGTATAAGTATTACTTTCAAGTCATTAGAGGGTTGAGTCTTCAAAAGAAACCCCTGATTTAGCCAATGAAATAAATAAAATATATTTTGCTTTAGCCTTCTGTAGGTGATATATTCAAAAATCACCATTTTGAAACAAATCTGCTTGTTTGCAATTAATTCTCAATTTCAAAAGCAAAAAAACCCCACAACAAACTATAGTACTGGGAAATACGTGTTTTTATTAATGCTGTGGATATTCTTATTTCTTACTGACCTCAAGATGGAAGGACAATGACCCACCAAAGGTGTGTCTCAACAGAAACAAACTGTAGCTTAACAGCAGTGTGACTGCTTGAAAGGGGCGACTCTTTGCCCCAGCCAAGAACAGGCGGTTGTTTTGACAAGGTATAGAAACGCTGAAGGAAAAAGCATGGACCAGCTGAACAGGAGCAGCGATGATTTCGTGTATTCTGATCATTCACATTGAAGCAGGGCTAGTAATTACTGCTTCTACGCCAAGTCATTCCTACCCAGGTGCATGAGAAAATGTCAAAGTGTTGGTAAGAGGGCTTTTTAAAGCCATTTCTTTGACTGTTCTGTACATTTTGGCAAATAATATTTTTCCCAGTGGCGGTGTGTTTGTATCGCATGGCAATCTCAACCTGGGAATCGTTCCTTTTGCAGGATCTGGGAGACCATCACAGCTCCCTGTCCTTTCCATCTGCTGTCCTGAGGCTACAGATTTCTGCTTCATACAAGTCAGAGCAAACGCTCAGCTCTTGAGGGCATTTTTTGATTAATTGATGTTCTGGTCTCAGCTGGCACAGTGAGGAAATTTGATGTTCTCTAGAGTGGTCCAGGCTGAGAACCACCGAGGTGCTGTGATCAGCCAAAGTGACATTCCTAAATATGATCCATGCCCAAGGTCTAAACACATTTAGAGCTCCAAATGCCCTCGTCCTCACTGGTTCTCCAGAGACAAGAGCTTACAAGGACTGGCCAGTGCTCACATAGGCACTGTGCTTTGGGCTTATAGTCTTTGGCACCATGCAGCCCTATCTAAACCCACATATCTTTGTATCTTGCCAGAGAGGCACAAATTCTATGTTTTCCCATCAGTTCTAAAATCACCCTCTCTATTTAAACATCTCTTTGATGAGAGATTTTAAGGCTGTTCTCAGCATGGCAGCCGATTTTCTTTGTCTCAGGTATCAACAGCAATTGCCAGCCTTTTGACTCCAGGGTGTGTTTGTCCCTGTTCCTGTTGGATGTGTTCCTGATCGGGGAGATAGATATTTGCCTTTTTGCCAGTTCCTGTCTTGCACCACTGACAACAGTAAAGCAGAGCAGGATGAAATGGGGTCATCTTTCAAACCCTCAGCTGGCCCCAGGGGGTTCTGGTCTCAGACTCCTGGAGGACCTGGCATGGAGGTCAAGGACCTGCCTCTACTCTGAACCTTCTTACATGAGATACAAGTCAGGTAAATCACCTAGGCTTTGGCTTCCTCCACATCACAGCAGGGACAGCCCTTGAAAGTCTGCCTGGTGGTCTCTAGCTATGCAGATTCTGATCAACGCTGGGAATGAGTCCTCTGCGTGTGCTTTGTGACAAAGTGGACCGTGTCTGATGCTACGTGTAGGTTGACATTCTACTTTAAGGCTTCTGGAAGCTTTTCCTCAAACTATGTGTTGGAGAGAGATGGGCTTGAGATCACTCAAAGTGTATCTACTGGTCATTACAACTGCAGAGAAGGCTTTGTCTGTGTTATTTCATTCTTTAATTGCAAAGTTTCTGAAAGAGTTGGTGAAGGTCTTTCTTCCTGTCAGAGACCCCATTCCTCAGTGTTAGTATCTTTTGTTAACATCTTTAAGAAGCACCCTGGTTATCACCTCAGCCTGGAATGAAAAGGAGGTTCATGCCCTACTTACAGAATTCGCCATATATTATATCTCCTTGAGGAAAAAAGCTATTTCCTGGATCTACCCTAGATTCTGTCCCTAAATTGGCAGGTTTTGTATGAAGAGTGACTTTAAGACATCTTGCAGAAGAACAGTTGTAGGCAGGCAGCATTCCCCTGCCTAGAAGATCCAGCTGCTCTGAAGATGTGCAGATGGAGTTCTGTAGGAATTATTCCTTCTTCCAGTCATGAAGATTTAGACAAACCTGATTCACTGGTTTGATTTGGAATTAAAGCAAAATCATGTGCATCTTTTAGAAATGGAGTTTGGCACGGGTGAAAAAAATGTCTTATTCTGACAAAACTCTTTATAGAGAATTTTTATGGGAAATCTGATCCAGAAATGCATCTGTTAGTAATAATAAATATTGCTTTAATCCATCCAACCCATCATGTCAAGGGCTTTATTCATTTTTCTGTGAAAATGTAACAAAGGTAGTGGTCATCCAAAGTACTTCCAAATCTCAATGGTTTTATAATGTATGATTACAATTTGCGGTAGATACTGGTTTTGAAGGGTTAATTATTTGTATTTTCTCATTCTTATCTGAAGCCCAAGGTGTATAACTGCGGTGTTATGTTAACAGAAATGGACAGAATGTCATGATAGACAAAATAAGAAAGACATTTCAGAAAATGAAGGAAAGTTAACTACAAGTGGCATCGTGGAATTTTTAGATAGCCAAGCAGAGATCATTTTTTATCTAGACTTTCTTTCAGACAAAGACAAGATTGTTAAGCTCAATCGTCGTACCACAGTTGTTTATTAAATTAAATTTCTTGCCTTGTTTGCTACTCATTGAGTTAGTGGATCTCAACAAGTAAGGCTTGCCAAAGGGTTTTAAAAAAATCAGTGATGGACCCTTGAGAAGTAAGTTTGCACACGTGAAGTACATTACAAATAACAACAGCAACAGTAGCAATTGATTGTGTCTATACACACAAAATTTATTTTATTTTAGTATCTTGTAGTCTTTGTGGCTTAGTCAGACAACGTAGTAGCTACTTACTGCAGGAGATTTGGGTACAAATTGATTTAAGTAACAAGTGAAAATAAAGGACATTTTAGCTTAGATGGTTGATCACATTCAAGCTACACTTTGGGGTAATACTTACAATATCTGTTCAGTCTTCTTCATAGCTAGTGGATGATTTAACAGTGCAAGCCAAGCCTTGAGCACTAGGAGAGGCTGTTATTATCGCACAGTCTGACCTCCTCCTTAGCTTTAACTCTACAATTTCGTCACTGACCTTGGACAGCTCTTTGAGCTTGTGTCTATATTTGGGGAAAAGGTATATCCTTGATGTGAAGACCGCGGGAAAGGGACGTGGCTTTGGGTGCACTGTTCCAGTGAGAAATGCACTTCACTATTTGAATGTCACCTTATTTCCCATCTGGACTTTGTATACTTTGGCTTTCAATTGCTCTACCTAGTTAAGCAACTTTGGCAAGACTAAAGAGCCTTATTTCTCAGGTTATTTCTCTATGTACGTATTTGTAAATCAGAGTTAGTTCTCTTAACCTTCCCTTCAATAAATTAATTAAGCTGACCGCTTCCCTGTTGCTGTGTAATGGTGGCACGTGCATATATGAAATAATCTTGTTTACCTTCTTATTCACAGCACTGTGCACATGAGCTCATGCTGAACTCTTACTCTCGAAACGCAGGCTAGACACTGGCATACTCTGTAGTGATCCCCCATTTATAGAGATTTTTGTAATCTACTCCCCGGTCGGTTGTTAAGTAGTTTGTTAAGCAATAAATAGATTTGTAGAATGCTAATGCTTAAGCTCAAACATCAATCAGCATTAACATATCCTGGCAAAACTAATGCTTTCTGGCCTGAATTAATTTTTTTGCCTAACTATTCAGTCGCGCTGGCTTTACAAGAGCTCCCTGCCACGCGAAAATAGCTTGCAAAGAAATGAGCAAAATATTCTCTGCCTTGCAGACCACACGATTAAGTATTGATGAAGAACGTAGTTGTTGTTCTTATCTGTAATAATGGAACATTTTAGCAGCTAAAAAGTAACGCAAATCATCAGAAAACTCTATAACATTGTTTGGAATCACATTCGCTCAATGTGTGCTGTTGGTCACTGAATGGACTTTTTGTCCAAATGTATCTTTGAAAACATTTCTGCGTCTTTTAGTTCATAAATATTTCAGCCAGATTTCATTTGTTTATTGTGTTATCCTTTAAACCATTTTTCTGTTTCCTTGGAAAGTACAAGAGGGATAAAAGTTACCGTGTTTTAATGAGTAGCATCGCGTTGATAGCATCTTTCCCCCCCAGTATCACAAACTCTGTCTCTGCCCTTTGCTCAGGGGTTATCAGGACCTACAGTTTTGATTCCTTTCATCTCCGTGGTCCTCAGCGTTGATGGTAATCTTCAAAGGGGCTTCTGTAGCCTAGTGGCAATGGAAAGACAAACCCTGATGACTTCCAGATTGTCTTGGGTGGCAGTCACTCCAGGTTTTTCGCTCACCCAAGTTCACATAAAACTCCAGGCAAACTCAAAATCAATACGTCTTATTCCAGCAAGGCAAAAAGTTCTGTTCTAGAATGCAAAATTGGGAACAAAGTGATGAAAGACAGAAACGGCAAAACTGCAATTGCAGCTGCAAAACTGCACCTCCGGGTCGTTCTTAACGCTAAAGCTCCTCTCTTTGGCTGTTGTTTGACTTTATGGAATGATCCACAGCGAAGTTGGCTTAGGGTATCGCTGCCTGAGGGAATGGGAACGGGTAGCGAGGAGAGGCAGCGGTGCCTTTGGCCAGCGTGGCTGCCGAGGACGGTTACTGCCAAACCAGCTCTGGGCTCGTCACCTACGGGGATAGTAAACTTCCCTCTGCTCTGGCCTGTTATTTTGTAGTTTTGTAAGCAGGATCCATCTCATATTTTGGCTTTCATACATGAGCAACTTCATACAACTAGGCTTTTGAAGGGATATATATATATATATGTGTATATCAGCATTAAAAGAGCGAATCCTTGTACCAAAATTACTCATTTATGATGTAATTTCAAGGAGTTACTGAGTATGTATAGCTAGGGTTTGGTTTTCCTGATGTTAGATATAAACAACGTTTTATACTTTCGCCATTATATCATCCACAGGTAGGTTGCAAATAGAGCTTAGTGGCGATTACACATATACCTTTGTTTTCTACTTCTCCCAAACAAAAAAAAAAAAAAAAAAGTGAAGTGTTGCTGTTCCTAAGTGTGACTCAGTCTATAACAGTACTAACGCAGCCAGACTTTCTCCAAACCTTCTCCTTAGTGTATTTGTCTATCGGAGTCCTCTTTGGAGCTCAGATTCAAGAGCTTTGTAAGAGTCATTCCTTCTCTCTGTGACCACTGGTGGTGATGGTGGGAGTTGATAACTTCAGAGCTAATTCAGCAATACTTACTAGTCTTTTAGCAAGATCGTCGCTTTGTGAATAGAGGAGAACAGTGAGTTATCTCCAAGAGTAATTTGAACCTTTCTCCCATTAAGATATACTCCTCCAGCACAAGAAAATTTTTAAGCACTTGGTAAAATCAACTTTTTTTGGTAGCCGTTTGCATGGTTCAAAATAAATATTTTAAGAGTACCTTGATTACATTAACTGCAGCTTGATTATTTAAGGTTTTACATCTGTATTTGACTACTGTGTGATTTACTAAAATGTAAAAGGCTCACATTTCATTTGCATGTAATTTAAAAGGAGATTGCAGAGTTGAATCTCTTCAGTACTATTTAACCAAAGAAAGACTTGGACTGATCCAAGGGCTGGAGCACCTCTGCTATGAGGAGAGGCTGAGAGAGTTGGGGCTGTTCAGCCTGGAGAAGAGAAGGCTCCGGGGAGATCTTATTGCCGCCTTCCAGTCCCTAAAGGGGCTCCAGGAGAGCTGGGGAGGGACTTTTTACTGGGGCATGGAGTGACAGGACGAGGGGGAATGGCTCTAAACTGGAAGAGGGCAGGTTTAGATTAAACATTAGGCAGAAGTTTTTCCCTGTGAGGGTGGTGAGGCACTGGCACAGGTTGCCCAGAAAGGTTGCTGAGGCCCCATCCCTGGAGGTGTTCAAGGCCAGGCTGGAGGTGGCCTTGGGCAACCTGGTCTGGTGGGAGTTGTCCCTGCCCATAGCAGGGGGGTGGAACTCGATGATCTTCAAGGTCCTTTCCAACCTAAACCATTCTATGATTCCTAAAAATACCTACTGAGGATGCACATAAGAGACTGTGCTAATCCAGGTATATGGGATGTCCTAAATTTAGGTCTGTTGAACTTCTGCCTGCAGCCCGGTGAGGTAGTGAGGATGATCCTCATGGTGCACTGTGATTTCTCTCTCCCCAGGAATGCGACAAGGTAATGACTTTGGCACACAGTATCGCTCGGCCATCTACACGTTTTCGCAGGAACAGATGGAAGCTGCCTTGAGATCTAAGGAAGAATATCAAAAGGTAACGTTGGGCAGGGTGTGAAATTGCTTCGCATGTCAACGGAGGTCAAAGATGTCACCGATTATCACAGAATCACTTGCGCTGTGCATTGTCTCTGTGTTGCTGTTGGAGCTCCTCATTCCAATACTGAACGTGCATCGTATTTGCTTTAAATTCCAACTTTTGTGAAATGTTTTTTTTTTTTTAATATATCTGTCATTTTATAACTATGCAGAAAGAAAAATAGTTACTTGTGCAGAGACAGTTTTAATCTCTCCTAGAGATTTTTTTTATGTGGGTGGACCAGAGCAAAAGTCTCTCATCTTAAAGCTGTTGAAGCGTTATCTGGACCCCATACTCTGGTGGGTGTAGCCAAAATCTCAGTCTCTAGATTTCTTGAACGTTGGGGGAAAGTTCTGATCAATATTTGAGCCTGGTAACTCAGGATCTCCCACCTGCTGTTTATAAGATGCTTCTATCAAACCATTCCATAAATGGCTTTGATTAAATGTGACAGCCCATTACTTAGTGAGACTATTTGTTTTGACACTAGGATTTGTGTGAGAGAAGATCGACCATTTCCCTTTCTATACACAGTAGTCCTATTTTTCAGTGCAGATGGATTCTGTCTCTTCCCTGCCACATGAGCTATTATTTAACTAAAGGCAGAGGGATTAGTGTCCTGTAGTGTTGCTGCATTGTAATTGCTGTCTGATCTGCCTCGTGGTCTTGTCAATGCAAGATCCAGATTCTACAGCAGAGGTGCATAAATTCTTATATGAAATAAACTGCTCACCTATGATATCAGGGCAATAGACAGAGTAACTGTTAAGTAGTGCTAAAAGAATATCACCTTTCATACACTCACTTATAGTATGGCTTATCGTTATTCATTGTACTGTTTGCTTATCCTATGGCTTCACTGAAATGTTATGTTGAACCATTGTTTTTCTGGGGAATATCTAATGTTAAAGAACTGTGTGTTGAAAAGTGTGTATCGGTCAGAGGTCCAAAAAAGAGGTACGTGTGCTGAAATCTTGTGCGGCAGTTGGGTTTTCACAGACGTGTGTCTGACGTTGGTGGGCTGAGCCGCGTGCGCGCTTGTGGGGCTGGTTTGTACGTGCGGTTGGCGTTATTTTGCATGCAAAGAGGTGCTTTGAGCTGCAAGTAACTAATTTGCAAGTCGTTCCTAGCAGTGTGATAACTGTGCATGTAAAATAAGTGATCAGTGACATAGATATTTTCCCATGAGTAGCTGAACACATGGGGATAAGCCAGTCTTGCAGGTGTTTATCTTTGTTAATGGAGTAGTTTCTGAAGGTTCGGGATTCATATTTATCACGTAGAACTTCTTTCTACTCATTGTTTACCTTAGAGCCATTGCTTTTCCAAATTGTTTTTGATCCTTTTTTGTTAGCATCTGCTGACCAATGTCACGCCGTAAATCTTACAGCTTTGGGTTTGCTTTCCCAGCTCTATTATTCTCTGCTGCTATTTGTCATTAAATTAATACCGACTTGGAAGCGAGATTACGATGTAGGAGATTGCAATATGATATTACCGAAATTTCCATCATCAAATAGATTTCCTTAATGGCACAATTTAAAATTTACCTACTTTGAAGTCTATCACCATTTGAAAAGTGTGTGTAATTAGTACATTTATATAATTAGGCACAACTCTGTAAGTGATCACATGTTGAGTTTGTTTTTGCACTGAAGTAGGGGGAAGGAAGGGGCTGTGTTGCCAACTAAGGAAACACAGCAAATATGTACCAAAATTCCTAGAGGATATGTGGTTTCTGTGTATTATTAACAACAATATCTACAATATTATCTACTGTGGTATTGCAGTAGCAGTGGAATGGTTGTATGGGAAACATACTGAGCAAACAGTATGTTCGGGAATCCCTTTTCATATTAAATGTTTTGCATTATATTATTTTAATGTAAATGTAATACGACCACTTTCCTTATTATTGCAGCAATTGAAAATAAATACTAAACCCTTCTAGCAGTGACACATGCTGATCTCTGCACCTGATAACGACAGACAAAAACCTGTGGGGATGGCATAACACTTGATTTTCCCATGATAAGCAGCGGTGTGTGCCCCAGTCGGGGGAAGGACTAGCAAATATTAAAAGTACCATAACTGCAACCTGGATGAGTGACTCTATACAGATTTTTGGCACAGCAAATGGATAAAAGCAAAGGTGGTTTATTTGCTTGTTGACTGATTACTAGGGCGCGTAGCGATAGGACGAGGGGGAATGGCTCTAAACTGGAAGAGGGCAGGTTTAGATTAAACATTAGGCAGAAGTTTTTCCCTGTGAGGGTGGTGAGGCACTGGCACAGGTTGCCCAGAGAGGTTGTTGAGGCCCCATCCCTGGAGGTGTTCAAGGCCAGGCTGGAGGTGGCCTTGGGCAACCTGGGCTGGTGGGAGGCGTCCCTGCCCATGGCAGGGGGGTTGGAACTCGATGATCTTCAAGGTCCTTTCCAACCTAAATGATTCTATGATTCTGTGAATTGAGCGTGTGCTCTTAGATGTCTTTTCGGGCTGAGGACCTGGAAGAGAGTTAAGAATGTCCTCCAAACAGGAAATTATGTGTTTGCTAGATGGTTTGGTTGTTGTTTTTTTGTTTTGGTTTTTTTTTTTCATAAAGCCAGATATGATTGTTAACTTAAAGGAAATGTGTTTGTTCACTGAGGATAGAGACCACCCAACCCCAAGGTTTGTCTCAGGAATTCCTGCCCCCATGACAGGCTGGCCTGAAGCTCTTGCTCCTCTCTAGAAGTCAGATAGCTGCATTCAGCTCTGTCTACGTTTAGGAAGCAGCGTGGGCTGAGGAGAGCAGATCTGTGGAACAAACCAGTTCATAGCGAGGACCCAGGACACACTGTGCATTTCCAGAGGGTTTGCTCTTCAGTAGCTGGGCTTTGGTCCTCAGAACCAGGTGCCGCTAGCAGATGGCAATCAGTGGTGCATTTCTGGTTTCGCTCCATCAAAAGGAATTGGGTTCATCCATCCCCAGACCACTCTGTGATGGGAACCAAACCACGACAAGTGACCGTGATCAGGAGATTTATTACAAAAGCACGCTTCTGTTCCAAACTGAAACGTTAATGTGGCTTACACCTTTAGGGTTGAGCCATGCTTGAGTAGAGCAATCCTGTTGTTAAGGGCACCACGTCCCTAGCTCCTACCAGCCTGCGAGTGAGAATCATGATGCGCGTTGAGCCCATGTATCCTGCAGGGTGACATCTATTTTAAGTTGTGGAACTTGTTGCTGATTCATGCAGCTGTTTTAACAGCTGAGAAATGGCGATACAGCAATGAATATGCATTGAGCCACGCGTCTTTAGCTGTTGATGAAGCTGAATGCATCCAGTCACAGTCGGCTCGTGGTAATATATATTATAACACAATAGTGCTGCCAGTAAATTGTAACACAACGTAAGTGTAATCAGAAAAACATAAAATGAGGGCCAGGGCTTGGGGAAAGTGCTGCGAATGAGCTGTTCCATCAGTTTTGCCTGAAGCTGGAGTTTTTTAATACAGTTGAACCTGAGGTTACTCAATTTTCAAGACAGTTGCTGGGCCGGATTTGGTTTTCAAATGAATTATCTAGGCAATAATCCAAATAGCAAAATCAGGGTGGGAAGAAGTTAGTATTTATTTTTTCTGAATCAGACGCCTGCGTTTGTTTTGTCCAGCACTAACACTGGGTTTTCAGGCTCCACAAATGTACTGAGTCCCTCTGCCCCCCCTGTGGTTGGCTTATATGAAAGCAGCATCCCCCAAATGCCAACGTCTCCGCATCCTCGTGTAGGACAGCACTGACAATGAACGTTGTGCACAGAGAGCAAAACATGGGTCTATTATGTTGTTACAAAAGCAAATATTTGGCAGGAGAAGATCCTTCCACAAAGCGACTAAATGACCTCTCAGTGAATAACTATGAATGAACTGAATCTTGAACTCTTGATGGAGGTGTTGGCTGATGTGAGTGGGTATTAAGCTTCTCATTTCTTATAGCCAAGAGAAGTTGGTGGGGAGAGTAGGTATCATTTGCTCTTATAGTTGTAATCTGGAGAGACAGGAATATAGAACTATTGAGATTTTATGAAGACATTACAAATGTGGCCTTTCCTAAACTCCAGAGAACTGCAATGGAGTAGGTTTTCTTACTGTATGTATAGGAAATGTAAATGAAGCACAGAAGTAACTTCTTTTTTTTTTGCTTAGGAATGGATGGAGCTTTGCTAGAAGTAATGTAATACTTTTTTGTGTGTGATTTGGCCTGTAAGGCTGTAATCTTGGAAAGTTTCTCTGCAGGAGTAGACTGTGATGCTGACAGAAATCCTCTCTGAAATGTAAACCAGCTGGTCAACAGATTGAGAAAACAAATCAAATAAAACAATAACTGCACCAAAGCCAGAATTAGAAAGGCAAAAAAAAAAAAGAAAAAGAAAGAAGCAATGCTAATTGCTTTGGGGCCTGCAAATATGTTTAAGAAGTTCAGAAAGTATTGTCAGTAGAGAGGAAGAGATTAAATTTAAAAATTAAAATTTCATATAAATACAAAAAATCCAGGTAATTGAAGTCAACCCATTGCCCAGTCTGTTAGTTTGGAGGACAGTCTCTTTGTGGAAACGTTGGGACCTATAAAACCGCAGGTGGGTAGACTTTCTGGAGAACTTGAAGGGAACAGTATATAATGCTCAGAGGAGGGACTGGATCACACTGCAGTTTTGGTCTGAAGATGCTCAGTTAAATGACTGAACCAACTTTGACTTGGTCAGATAGTAATTTTTCTTTGCATTTTGTCAAACAGCATTTTCTGTTAATTTAACAAAAGTCTTGGCCTGAAGAACATGAGTTTGACCAAAGTTTAGACTGGATATTAGGAAAAATTTCTTCACCGAAAGGGTTGTCAAGCACTGGCACAGGCTGCCCAGGGCAGTGGTGGAGTCGCCATCCCTGGAGGTATTTAACAGACGGGTAGACGTGGTGCTGAGGGACATGGGTTAGTGGTGGGTTTCGCAGTGTTAGGTTGATGGTTGGACCTGATCATCTTCAAGGTCCCTTCCAACCTAGACAATTCTGTGATTCCGAGATGCGATATCTCTGCAGCTCGGCAGCCTGACAGATACCGTGAAACGTTGATAAATTTGCTGTGGGATGGTGTGGGAACAAACCAGCACACCCCTCAGCTGCAAAACCGAGAGCTTTATATCTGATATCACAGAAAAGGGACTTAACACCTGGAGTTTCCTGGGCAGCGCAATGGGCTTTGGAGCTGTGACCTGCAAGGAGATGAAGTGGTCAGGGTTGTATTTGTCAAGGCTGGAGGAAAGGCTACGTACAGACCTACAGGATCGACAGTGCCGAGTTTTCAATTGCAAGAAGGAATGCCTCGTGGAGTGAATTTACAACATTCAGCTGCGGTTTTGTGTAATGTGCTCGGAAACAGTTTTTCACGTGGTTTTTTTGGTTGGGAAAAGTTAAATAGCTCTTTTACAAAGTAGGTTGTTGTTATTAAAGCAATACAATGGAGTTGATAAAAAAATAACACCTGCTTACTCCTCTTCAAATTATGTCTATTTCAGAGCTTTACGTATCAAATTATCTTTGCTTCACTCTGATGTGAATAGTAGCTACTTGATTCCTGATTGATGGTGGTAGCTCTTATGAAAATAAGCAAACCTGAGCTGATAAGCTAAGCCATTATTTATTTTGTAATCACTCATCTGTGCTACAGAGATACCCTTTTATGTTCATCCCTCTCTGCGAAGGCTCCATTCAGCTACAGATGAGGAGATTTTGCGCGAACAGTTGCTAACTCTTTTCATATTACCTTAAACTGCAGAAAATTTAACTTCTTTGTCACTCCGAGAAAATTTGGTCACTTTGCAGTAGAAAGACAGCTCAAAACTAATCCACACTTTTGGCTGCATTTCTCAACAGTGGTAACAAGATAAAGGCTTTAATGGCACGAACTTAGGATACTATAGTTGGCTTGTCTGAGTTTCTTAGAATAAATATGGTTGTGGGATGAGCTGTCCTGTTGTCAACACTCATTAACAACCCACTTGTGCTTTCTTCATTGAATTTACGCTGAAATACATCTACATGATGCATCTATATGACGCATTTATAATGTTTTATGGTTCTCTGCTGTGTCTATTTTTTTTCTACCTTTTTGATAAGGATCTCTGTTATGATAGACGTGGTCCCCACGCTATGGTTTTCTTTGCTGCCTTAACATACAACTTCAGAATTCACACAATATTATAGTTACTGTTCGTCTGACTTTTCTTTCTCAATAAATTTGCCTGCGTTGCTGTGCTGTAGAATTTCATCTCATGTTGTGGGAGGAAAAACATTTTAACATCACCACCGAGATGACTTTATATTAAGAGAATGAAACGTACAGGATGTGTATGTCCATATGAAAACAGAAATGAGCACCCCTGGAAGGCACAGGAGGACTAAGGACACCTCCCAAAACTCACTGAGACAGAGAAGTGCCACCATGCGACGCTGGGTGCAGCACCTTCCCACTTGCATACTATTTCTCTTCCCCTGGATGCAGCAACGGCACATGTTGCTTTTATTGATGCTGCACAAGGCAAGATTATTTTTTAGCTCTGGGTTCTGCATATATGCTGTTCGTTTGATCAAAGGCCGGGCGTTTCACTTAGCCCTCTGACTGTTGCAAATACAGCTAATCGTGCATTTGAAGTTAGAACTGTGAACAACATTATGAATCCATACTTTCTATTTTAATATCATTTAATCATCTGGGAGGTCACGGAGTTCAGGAAAGAAGACATTTGCTTTATTGTACCGTGAACGTAAAGCCAGTGCTTCAAGCTAACGCTTACACAGGACATTTAAACTAATATTAGAAATTGCTCCAATATAAATATGAAATAGGTTTGACTCCAAGAATTGGCTGTAAATGAAACATTTCCTGCTTTCTGTTCCTTACTCTGTTCAGCTTGTCAGCAATGTAAAAATGTCCTAAATTTGGATAGACGTCAAGCTTTCCTGTCCTTAAGCAGATGAATTCTAAATCTTCAGGGCATATCTCCATGCTGATCCAGAAGATGAAGATTTAAAGGGCTAAGGTGACTTTCCTACAGGACTCTAGTGCCATTTGAGATGTCCTACCCTGTCCGAGCTGGCCTCCAGCTGCCACTCCAGCTGGGCATGGATCTCCCATGGGTCCCGCGTCATACCAGTGGGAAGGAAACACAGCAGAGTCTGTAGCGATGCCAACACACTGAAGCTAAATACCTTTACATCAGCCTGTAAATGTGTTCCCACATGGTTCAGTGGCATCTAGGATCATTCTGAAGAGCTTCTAGTTCAGGCTTTTGAATTTCTTGATCTTGATTATGCATGTGTTATAGCACTTTAAAAGTTTCACAAGCTTATTAAATGTCAGGAGCATAAATTTGATAACGATATTAATAATGATGGTTTAAGTGTACACAGTGATTTACAGGGAACAGGATATAGTTCCTTCTCTTAAGGAAGCTCTCAAGGATCTTAGTTTAACTAAGAGATTAGTTATGGGGAGGGCATGTTAAAGTAGTCTAGAAGAAGGTCAAAGCAAAAGAAAGTTGATTATGATTAGCTGTTGCGGTTCTGTGTCAGATCTTGTTGTCTTTGGGTTAAATATTGCCCTTAAAACTGACTTAAGCAAAAAATTCCAGGAAAAAAAAGCTCAGAAATCATCTAGAGAGGTGTTGAGCCTCAAGATGTGTTCAGAATGTTGTGTCTTAATTCTGCTCTGGCTTTTGAATCCGTCCGTGTCCAGGTGAAAGATAAGGTTTGTAGTGGGAGTCTGCATTGATCTGGAGACGGGAAGAGGGGTTGGCTTGGTTTATGGTTTCCATACAAATTAAAAAATGAAACAAAAAGCCTTTTTTTTTAACAAAAAAAAGACACACACATTTTTAATGAGTCTGAGCATTACTTCTGCTATCCAAACAGTTTGCTTATCCTTAGTGTGGGATCCAAAGAACACTATTGAAACCTCAAGTTTCCTCAGTGACAAAAGTGTGCCTAAGCCAGAATGAATTTAATTAAGAATCCAAGTAAGTACTCATGGAACATTTTTCTACTGCTTATCCAACTCTAAAATATAAAGCCAAAAATGTATCCGAAACAGGGCTTTTCAAGTCAGATATAAGAACATAATGGCACTTCAAAAAGTCCCGAGCTCTGCAAAGCTCACACACGGAAACAACAGATATTCAACATTTATCAAATATGCTTCTTGGGGATCTAAATATGGACATGGGAGTGTCCGCTTAAGCACTCGGCTTCAAACAATTTGATAACCAGATGTAGTAGAGCATGTAGCGACAATTGTCATACCCTGATGAGGTTGCTTTCTAACCGATGTTAACATTTGCTTAAATACCTCTCAAGTTTTTTTTTCCGCAAGACTAAATGCAGATCAGCTGCACAGCTGCAAATCCAGAACAACACCATTAGATTCAAGAGAATTACTTTGGATTTCCAGTAATGCAATTGAGATAAAAATCTGGCCTGGGAGTTTCTTTAATTTCAGCCTTTTTTTCCCCAATGAATTGTCAGAGAATTCTGTGTATTATTTTCTGTTTGAAGTATGCCACTCAGTCAAATATAGCTCTCAGCTTTTGGGAAAACAAGTCAATACTTCCTGGAAAGAAAAATCAGAGCATGCTTTAGCAAGCAACACTGTCATGTGTGTTTTGATCTTGTGATCTTTTTGCATCAAGAACTTTTTCTCCTTTATTGACTCTCACAGATTGCTTGTAGCTTAATCCTTTTTTCTTTTAGATCCAGGATGTCTACTGATTTTGGTAAGAGCTAGATTGCAGAAAGAAGACAGAATGGGCTTTTTGGTTGATGGGCAATACCATCAACTGTGTTATCAGTCTTGCGGTAGAGCTTTGTAGGATTGCAGACATTAAAACCAACCTGGCTAGGAAAAGCCAGGACATTTCTCTTTGTGTTAATGCATATCCATCAGTCCCAGGAAAGCACGGAGTTACAACAGATAATAACACAGGTATTTTCTCAATGGTGTATTGATGGCCTTAAGCCTATGTATATGTCATATTTGTACACAGGCGTACAGGAATATATAGAGATGTTTTGTTAAGAGCTGCTGTGAAACACAAAGGATGAAACGTGCTGGGCAGAAGCTGCTATCCCGAGGTATTTGGGTGTGTAAGAGGACGTAGAGGGATGGGATCTGCCCGCCTTCAGTCTTGTTTTACAAAATTTGAGTTCAGGCATCTCTGCTTTTATGACTTTGACTGATTTTACTCAGTGATGCTGTAGCTAGTAATTTTTTCATCTTACACTGCAGGGTTTATGAGCCTAACTGGTGAGGTATGAGCTAGATGGACGTCTGCATTCCCACCATGCAAGATCGAGCAAAGCCTACGTTACAGCTCGCCATTGAGCTGGTGTAGAAAAATCAGTTCTTCTGCCTTTCTCTCTTCATTTTCCCACTGCAAGTTTATTTCAGCCTTTATTTGTTGTTTGCCTCCTCCCCACATTGTTTGCTGGCTCTTTTGCTTTCCAGGATCTTAGGATCATAGAATTGTTGAAGTTGGAAGGGACCTTTAAGATCATCAAGTCCAACCATTAACCTAACCTGACAAAACCACTTCTAAACCACGTCCCCAAGTACCACCTCTACCCTCTTTTTAAACACCTCCAGGGATGGGGAATCCACCACCTCCCTGAGCAGCCTATTCCAATGTTTGTTTCCAATCTTCTATCATTTCACCTTGCCCCACATCCCTTTCTTCCTGCGTCCACATTTTCCCCAGTCTTCACAGTTTCCACTTGCTTCCTCAGGCCTATGTTTCAGAAAAATCTTACTTTTTTTTTCCTCCTTGCAGACAAAGATAAACTTGTATTTTTTTCTAGCTGACCTTTACTATATGCCATTTAGTCACAGGGTCTAAAAGTAAATCTAGCTACCCGGCATATCAAGGTGGAGAAAATATATTCCATCTTCCTACTGCCTAAAGCATGCTGAGATGCCTCCTACTGCAGGACCATGTTGGTGTGCGCTCTCCCGGGCCACTACAGAAATCTTCCTCAAAGACTGAGAAATCATCTTCAGTGAGGCAGTGCTCCCAGCCCCCAGGATGTTTTGCTCTGTAGTTTTCGGTCCTGACCTTTCCCCAAGCAACCAGCTTCCTGTAGCTTATTGAGGTTAATGTGTTTCCATTCTGGCTGCTCCTTTCTCCTTTGCTTTGGTTATTTTTAGGTGACTCAGTTAAAGCACATCTTTTTTCAAATTTTAAAGGAACTGTATTTAAGGTGTTCATAGAAGAAAAACTCTTTTACACATAAAGACACTTTGTAAACTGATAGGGAAAGGTATTCATGAAGTTTAACAAGGCCAAGAGCAAGGTCTTGCATGTGTGTCAGTGCAACCCCAAGCACAAATCCAGGCTGGGTGGAGGATTCCCAGAAAGACTGAGACATGCTTTAAGCCTGCAGCCCTGAGCAGCTGTGATAGATGAGTTCTCACTAAAATATGTCAACCAATGTCTATACTTGCTCAGTTAAAAGCTGGGCTGGAGAGGTGGGCCCATGCAAACGTCATGAAGTTCATCAAGGCCAAGCGCAAGGTCCTGCACATGGGTCGTGGCAACCCCAAGCACAAATCCAGGCCGGGCGGAGAATGGGTGGAGAGCAGCCCTGAGGAGAAGAACTTGGGGGTGTTGGTGGATGAGAAGCTCACCATGAGCCGGCAATGTGGTCTGTCAGCCCAGCGAGCCCCCGGCATCCCGGGCTGCATCCCCAGCAGCGTGGCCAGCAGGGCGAGGGGGGATTGTGCCCCTCTGCTGCGCTCTGCTCTGGGGAGACCCCCCTGCAGTGCTGCCTCCAGCTCGGGGGCCTCAGCACAGGAGAGACATGGACCTGGGGGAGCGGGGCCAGAGGAGGCCCTGGAGATGCTGGGAGGGCTGGAGCCCCTCTGCTGGGAGGACAGGCTGGGAGAGTTGGGGGGCTTCAGCCTGGAGAAGAGAAGGCTCTGCGCAGACCTCAGAGCTCCTTCCAGTGCCTAAAGGGGCTCCAGGAGAGCTGGGGAGGGACTCTGGATCAGGGAGTGGAGCAATGGGATGAGGGCTAATGGCTTCAAACTGGAAGAGGGGAGATTTAGATGAGATATGAGGAAGAAATTCTTTCCTGTGCGGGTGGTGATCCCCTGGGGCAGGTTGCCCCGAGAAGCTGTGGCTGCCCCATCCCTGGAGGTGTTCAAGGCCAGGTTGGACAGGGCTTGGAGCAACCTGGTCTGGTGGGAGGTGTCCCTGCCCAGGGCAGGGGGGTTGGAACTAGATGATTGTTAAGTTCCCTTCCAACTCTAACCATTCTGTGATTCTACAATGAAGACCCAAAGCCAGAAGCTTAAATTAGGTGAAGGTATATATTTGTAACAGCTGGCGACTGACAGTGAAAGCCGTGGTTCAACCTTCTCTTCAGGAGAATAGTCGGCATTACGCTAGTATGATAATAATAATTATAATTATTTTTCATCAGGAAATCTGTGTAGTCAAAATCGTACCTTTACACATCAATGTTCTCATATCAGTGACTTTCACCAAAAAGATTAATTTACTTTTGTAATTTCTTGAAGTTTTTGTCTTTTAAAATCAGCTTGCTTTTTTTTCTTTTAAAACGTGGATACCAGAAGTTCATACAATAGCTCAGAATGAACTTAATCAATGATGTAAATAAAGGTCAATTTTCCCCCTTGGGCATGTTGCTGTTTATACACATGTGTTTCTGTAGATGTGGCCTTCATTCTTTGTTCCTAGATGGAAAATTTGGGATTTCCCTTTCCTAGAAATAGAATTTGGGATTTAACTGTGTTACAATCTCAGCTGTGCAGTGCGAGTGCTCCAACATTATCAGCTTTAGCTGTATCTCTTACCTTCATGTGATCTTCCAGTTTTACCAGTACTAATTTTATAATTATTTCTAAGGCTTGATCCATGCGCTTCGTAACAATTCTGGTGAAAGTCCATCTTAATCCAATTATCATTTACTTTATTGATACCATGCAGCACTTTTTTTAAAAATTAAAATAGTTATAAGGTATTAAATCAAACATGAAATATTAACTGTATTGTATCTACAAAGTTTTCTTTGTCAGCTAAACTTGTAATCTCATCAAAGAAAGATGTTGGGTTTCCATGTGACCTGTTTTCTACAAAAACATGTTGATTGGCACTAATTATATGCCTTATCATTTGAATGTCGCTTCATTTTTTTTTTGGTTTGTTTTTGTTTTTAACCAAGTACAAATTGGCATAGTGTTGCGTGTGTTGTCTTACTTGTCCCTTTTGAAGTGCTGCAGGAAACCTGTGCTCGTTCCCTCTTTTACGATATCCAACTGATTGTGTGGAAAACGCATTTTTCTAAAAAGTTGAAAAACAGACAACTTTGAATTTATTAGCCAGTTTTTCATGCTGAAGGGCTCCCAATTGCAAACTTCAAGGCTCAGATTTTGTACTCCTTAAAGAAAGTGACCCAAGTTTTATTTTTTTTAATATGGAAAATAGAATATTTTCCCCAGTAATAACTCAGAAATGTCTGAACAGTTTTCCTAGGAAATTTGGAAAATCAATTGCCTCCGGCAAATATAATTTGGCAACAACTTTCAGCCTGAAAGTTAGTGGTGTGAAGCTTAAAACACCCCTGGAAAAATTCTGAAAAAGGAGGAGTTAGAAAATCACAGTGAGGGATCGTCACATCCTTCCTCCTTCACACGCACAAACACAACCATGAGCTTTTAATATCATCTCCTTAATTTTACTTTCTGTAATATTTTTTATTTTTATCTCAATCAGCTAATTATATCTTGGATGATTATTTTTCATCCAACACTTCTTGCCATTATATATATGTGGTTGCTATTTTATGTGCCAACAATCATAGGAAATAAATTTCCCCATTATCCCGTGATATATTATTATAGGAAAAAACCTTCCACGTGAAATTAGGGGATGGAACAGGGCTGGAGGAAAACCTGATTTGTTTCATTGCCCTCTAGTGGCCTCGCAGCACGTCTGCAATGGCACGAAATGCAGAAGCTCCTTTTCCTTTTTCTTTGTGTGTGACACGAACCATCGGATTTCTTGGCATTTGAGCATCCTAAAGTTGTTCGTCCACACTCGTGTAAACCGCAGAGCACTGTTTTATACATCAGATAAAGCAGAGTTATGCGACTGCTCTTCCTGAATTATGACGACAGGGGATTCTGTGTTTTCTGTCTTTTGCTATGGAAAAGAGGAAGATGTGCATTACCTGTATGAACATTATTTACCAAGTGAGTTTTGGGAGGGACACTCGTATATGATGGCCCATCATTTAAACATATATAGAGTCTACAGAAGTAGACATCATTTTTAGGCATCATTTTCTCCTGCTGTTGCTGTGTGTAATTGTGAATTTATCACACAGTCCAGCTGAAGGAGGGCTTGGCAAATATTTCATCCCATTTATTTGAAAATTATCATAGAATCAAGGAATGGTTTGGGTTGAAAGGGACCTTTAAAGGTCATCTAGTCCACCCCCCCTGCCATGAGCAGGGACATCTTCAACCAGATCTGGTTGTTCAGAGCCCCGTCCAACCTGACCTGGAATGTTTCCAGAGATGGGGCAGCCACCACCTCTCTGGGCAACCTGGGCCAGGGTTTCACCACCCTCAGAGTAAAAAAATTCTTCCATCTTGGGGTGGAAATCTTCATTTGCATCCACAGAGGCTGATGTTGGGTGTGTGCAGGTCCACTTACAGGTGCAGCGATGTTGAAGGCCCCTTCATGGCTTTGCGTCTTGAACTTGCTGAGCATCTTCAGCCACACTGATATCCATGGAAATCACGAGCGCTCAGCACCTTTCAGCGTAAGCTCTTCACAGTTGTCACACTCAATGCTTGACTCTGGACAGAGACCACAGAAATTGATGGGATCTAATTCTCATTTTGCTGATAGAAAGAATGTACTTTTTCTCCCCCTAATTTCATTGCAATATAATATTTCAACAAATACATTGGGAAGGTGCATTAGGCACAGTGAATTAGATGCGTACAAGACATAGTGAGGGAAGGAAGAAAGGGGAATAACGCTTGTACTGGGAAAAGATCATAATATTAAGAATGTGCTGTTGTAAATTAAAAAAACCCCAAACAACAAAACTTGAGGCAAAGTTATTAATTTTAAATGGTAAGATCAGAGGAAACCAAACACTGCT
The DNA here is from genome assembly GCF_000708025.1 of Charadrius vociferus. NCBI lineage: Eukaryota > Metazoa > Chordata > Aves > Charadriiformes > Charadriidae > Charadrius > Charadrius vociferus. The sequence continues at coordinate 1,128,774 of NW_009649047.1, read as the reverse complement.
CAGGACTGGTTGTTACTATTTTTTACTTTGAGTTAAAACGCAATGCAGGTCTGAATGATGGTTTGTTAGTCTTAAAAATGGAGTGACTTTTTGCCGCAAAATGCTTGTCTAATATATATTGACTTTATCCAATGTCATATTTCTGTGCTATCCTGGAAGGAGAGGAAGGGAAAAAGCTTTACAGGGCATTTTTGAAATGACAGCACAGTTCTGGCTCGGATAGCTATTCTAGGTCAGGCATTAATTTAGCATCCTGAGAAAATCACAGCTTTCATTAGAGAGCAGAGCACGGGCAACTCGAGCACCTGTGCAAAAGAGATGAAAGCATGTTTACTTGTACGTCCGTGTTTGCGGATGCGCGTTGAGAGCGTAGGAAAAAAATATTGCAGCTTTGCACTTACTTCAAAAATGACTCACTCCCTCTGGTGGGAACATTTAATTCTGAACGTGTGATGCTGCTTTCCCTCATCCTCCTCCTCCTCTTGCATCCACCCCCCTTGCCACATCGCATTCATCTCGCTTCGCGTGACATCTGCTCCGTGTGCTGCAGAGCAGCGCTTTGGTTTCTATGGTAGCTGCTGTAGCCGGCGGACCCATGGACCGGGTGGGGAGAGGAGGATGAAAAAGCCCAAAGTTGCCGGATTTGGGTGCACAATGGCCGTTTGCCCTTGGCCAGTGGGCTGGGATGCTTTCAGAGTAGGTTATTCCCATGGCCAGCAACTGTCGGGTTGTCCAGGGCGAGGGGTGTTTGCTTTCTCCTCCAGCAGGAAGTGGCTGAAGGACAACAGTCAAGTGGAGGGTATGAAGAACAGCAGATTGTGGGTTTGGTTGAACTTCCCTCCGTTGTTTCCTTTTGTCTTGTTTAGGTCTCTAGTTTTGCAGCCAACGGTCCTCAGCTTCTGCCTTTCAGATGTGAAAATGCAGATGCCAGACCTAAGATATTATAATTGTCTATTTATAGCATAGTTTGTCATTAGAATTACCGTGTCATCTTTTAAGCAAGAGAGGATAATGCCAGTTCACAGTCTACACCTGTAGCTTGGTTTGGTTTGTCTTTTTTTTTTTTTTTTTATTTTAAGCACAGTTCTTTGATTTGTTCTGGCTCTGAATTCATTAAGAGGCCTGAATTAGCCTCCTGCCATATCGTTGGTGGCGTCTTTGCTCCTCCGTCCCCCCAGGTATCAACACCGGGATTCTGAGCTGGCTCACTTCAGCTACAGTGAATTGAATAAAATACAGACCCCACTTCCCTTCATTTTTAAAAAATCTTTATGTAATGGAATCAGAATGTGGTTTGTGTTTCTCAGTTGAAAAACCCAGGAGGGTTGTCATTCAGGTTGCAATGTCATGGCTCGTGTGCCACCGCTTACCGCGGGACGTTGCTGCTATGAAACGTCCGGCGTTCCGAATCAATGTTACCACGTTCTACCATTACAAAGATGTATTTATTTTAGAGCAGTTTGTAGATGGTAGCCGTAGCCTGCAGGAGCTAGGATTCTCTAGTAAAGTTAATATGAACTTGGCAAACGTGAGAGGAAAGGTTGTCAGAGATTGATATCGCTCCTGTTTCCTGTACCTGGTCTAACGACGGGCATGCATCACATCCCAGTGTGTGTTCATGGAAGATACTGGGCTTTGACGTGTCTTCAGAGAGACAGCTCCTGGCCTGGTGAGGTGAGTTTAGAGTTGGATGTACTTTAGAGAACTCTGAAAGGTCTTTTTTATAGCAGATGAACAAGTACTTTTCACGCCCATGATTTTTAATTTCTTTTCTTAGAAAATTCTTTTCTTTTTTTTATTCCATTTTCTTTAATGCATGGAATTTCAGGAAGCTCAGGGCAAGTATTTCGTCTTGGGTGAACACCATTTTGCATCGTCAAACATGCCTGATCTATGTTGCATCATTGTATTATCTAGCTGTGTCTGTACCTTGCACCTTTTCCATTTTGTCAGTTATTCCCATTTAATCCTATATAATATTTCCTTGAGTCTTTATCAGCATGCCAAATCTCAGATCCCCCTCAGTCAGTTTTAAGTAGCTGTCAATGGCATGGTATGTTCTCTAGAACTCGGTTGTAGTCTGTTGTGTGTGGTACTCTGGTGCTCTTCTAAGATAACACCAATTGGGCTTTATTAGAAAAAAAATCACAGAAAATTATGCCGAAAGAAGAGGAAAACCTTTTACCAGGCTCCTTAGGATCTATGGTTACCTCCCAGTTTTAAAGTGGTGCTTGGTTGCCTGTTCTACCCTTAGTCTTGCTCCTCTTCCCATCTGTTGTGTGGAGCCTCTTCCAGTTGCATGGAAGTCCCATCCTAGTCTCCCATCTTTAAGGACATTTCATCTGACTTGAATCCCTCCAGCTGTCTAGAGGTCGCATCGGGTAGCTAAATCCTATTCTGGCCTTCTAAAGGTAGCTGGAAAAAATGGTGAGATCTCTCTAAAAGATGATAAAGTTATCTGGGTCCTCCCCATCCCTTACAGAGGGCACCGTAGACTCCACCTGGTTTATGTTATCCCATAACAGTGCTGTTTGTTGCTGTAACTTCAGCTGTAAATGATTTCTTTGGGAGCTAAGATCATCCCACATTTTCCACTATTTGGCCTTGAATGGTCATAGATCCTGTGATCCACGCTGGAGAGGTGGAAGAGGAGTTCTGCTCGTAGGAGAGGCCACGCGAGGAGAGGGGGGATGGCCTGAGCCATTACTTGGAGAAGGTTACGATCTTGTCTTAAAATGATACAGTGAGGAAGCTCACTGTGATCAGCAAGGGCATAAGACAAAAGACAAAAATCCAAAGGCCGAGGGCTACTTGCGGTTGTACAGACACCTGGTTTAGTCGCGTTATAAGTTATACACTGTTAGAAGTTCTTCGGGCCCAGCATGACTTTCACTTAACATGCATGGCACCATGCTCATGTTCTCAACTTCCATTTGCTCTTTTGCTACTACCTCATTAAATATAGTGCATGCTACTGCAGCTGGTGTAATGCATAGTAAAAGGTTCTTTCTTATCACTGTTAGAGCCCATGACATCTTGGCTGTAGGTGGAGAGTGGTTATATTTACATTTTCTAATGTTGCTTTCGCACCGGTTCTTGGGTTGGTTTTTTTTCTGGAGATCAGTCAGTTTATGACTTATGCATCTATGTATTGATCAATGTTTGAAGATAATATTAAAAATGGGATTAGCACGTAACAATGATATATTAAATAGTGTAATTCATCATTCTGCAGAAAGCCATCATTAATTTAATTTGTTTAATTAAAATAGCACATTAAAATGCTGGTGCTGGATTTAGTTACTGGCATAAAACCACTACTGGCTTCCTTTTTGTTAATGGGACATAATATTATACAAGGTCTCAACAACTTCAACATTTTGCTAATTGAGTCAGCAGTTCAATTTGAAATTAGTGTTGCTGGGAAGGAAAAACAAATCAAATATAGAACCTAGTTAGCATTTAAAACTTAAAACAGGGGGTTTCCTTATTTTCTTTTTAGTGAATGTGAGCAGGAGGTCAGGTTGTTATGTGAGCATTAAAAAATGTCATCACCCGACCTGCTGTATGCTTGACAATGCGTCATGTTTATACTGACAGATAGAAGCAAACAAAACCAAATGAAAAGGTAATGAGGTAGAGCACGGAGGGACTGCGAAATCTTCCCCTCAGAAAGCTCTGCAATGTTTATTAATGCTGCTGGTTCGATATAAAAATGCAACCTGCAAGAAAAATGCTCATGTGTATTTTTCCATTTCAACTTGTACTTTTGGCATTTGCCCGCGGTAGAAAAGACAAAAAATGAAATAATTCCATATCTGAGCATGAAAGCACAAAATTTTTCCGTGCTGGTAAGCAGGTTTCATTTCTACTGTGGTTTTGAAACATTGTGCATGGAGTGGAGAAAGTCCAGTTTTACCCCTTTGGTGAAGTCTTTCTTGTTAACATCATAGCCGTAACCTTCCTGCAGGCTTTCCATCTGCATGGCTCTTCTGGATCCTGCAATCTTCCCTCTTTGGGTTGAGTTTGTGCTGCCTCAAAGTGAAACCCCCCAAACCCTTTTTTCTGTACAAAAATACAGTGAGTGCCTGTGCTCGGGTCTGTCTGAGCCATCCTGGATGACCGACACCAGTTCCTAAAACCTGAACACAAGGGTCCGATGGCATAGTAATTCTGTAGTAGATGCTAGAGTAAAAATTTGGTTGCCTAACTGAGCACCTGGTGCAATGTGAGATGCTTCAGGATATCTGAGATATTTGTATGGGGCTGTTAGACTCATAGGATGGTTTGGGTGGGAAGGGACCTTTAAAGGCCATCTAGTCCAACCCCACTGGAATGAGCAGGGACATCTCCAACTAGACCAGGTTGCTCAGTCCAAATTGACTGTGAATGTTTCCAGGGATGAGGCATCTACCACGTCTCTGGTCAGCCTGGGCCAGTGTTTCATCACCTTCACCGTAAAGAATTTTTTCCTTCTATCTAATATGAATCTATCCTCTTTTAGTTTAAAACCATACCCCTTGTCCTATTGCTACAGGCCCTTCTAAAAAATCTGTCCCCATCTTTCCTGTAGGTCCCCTTTAGGCACTGGAAGGGGCTCTAAGGTCTCCTCGGAGCCTTCTCTTCTCCAGGCTGAAGCCCCCCAACTCTCCCAGCCTGTCCTCCCAGCAGAGGGGCTCCAGCCCTCCCAGCATCTCCGGGGCCTCCTCTGGCCCCGCTCCACCAGGTCCATGTCTCTCCTGTGCTGAGGCCCCCGAGCTGGAGGCAGCATTGCAGGGGGGTCTCCCCAGAGCAAAGGACCAAGAAGCATAGACCTGCAGGAGTCCTGCACTCTTCTGGATCAGCGGCTGGAGATCAAAGCAAAATATTGAGGCAACTGAATCCGATTTTCAGTTTACTCACAGACACCTCTGCTGTAGGTTTGTCCAGAACATGGTGCGCTCATGGAGCTGTGTGCGCTCCTCAGTTGTTAGTGTGGCCACTGGCATGGTTTTAGCCTTACCTCACTAGCAATCTCCAAAACAATGCCCACGAGAGATCTGAGGGTGACAAGGTGAAGGACAGTTCCCAGGAGGCAGTTTCGGTGTGACCAGACCGTTGGGAGCAGGAGAGTCTGATTGCTTGGACGTGAGCCCAGCTGCACTGCCCGGGCTGTGGACCGCATAATGAATAATGAATGATTCAGCACACTTTATTTTCCGGTATGAATGAAGCCATTCCACATCAAGAATTACTTCTGTGAATGAGAAGGACTCACACCGTTGCCTTTGATCATGGTGAAACCAAGAAATACTTTTCTAAACAGTCATTTTAAATAATGCGCTTCGCTTAGACTGATGTCGTTTTGCCTTTTGAGAAAATTGATGGAAATATTTAGCAAAACCAGTGCCATAACCTTCTCTGGCGGTTGGAGATTTTCAGATGTGAGAAGGGGTAGGACCTGGGGACACTTGTGGGTGACACTGTGAGGCAGCAGGGAGGTCCAGGGGGTTAGATCTGGGATCTGTGGGCCAAGTTATTTCCTGCAGAACTGGGGAACTGGAGCTGTAATGATAATATGGAAGACATTAGTTCAGACCCCTCTGCAGCGTTGTGTACAACTCTGATCACTCATCCAGGACAGCTGCAGAAAAGTCTTGCTAGGATGATCAGGGACCATGGAAGTACCAAACAAGACAAGACTGTGATTTGTTATCTAGCAAACAAGCTGAGCAAAAAAAGATATTTTTTTTTTCCCTAGAAATAGGAAAGGAGTAAATATCAGAGAGAGAGGAAAAAGCTGTTTAAGATAAAGAACGATGTTAGCACAAATCCAGGTGGGTATAAATTGGCCACCTTTACATTTAGGTTTGGAAATGAGCTGTTTTGGAATCGTTGGAGCAGCTGGGTTCAGAGACAGCTGCCCAAACAGAATCGAGGGGGGAAGAAATCTGGCGATTTATGCGACAGCACTTGCAAAGTTCAGCAAAGGATGTACGTGAGCTTGAGTGGCAGGAAACGAAATTTGTAGTGCAGGAGGAGGTCTTTCAGACCAGAGGCCCTGTCAGTGTAGTGATACTATTTTATGAACTAATTTACCCACAATTTTTCCCTGTTTTGGAAGAGCTGCATTAAGCCGTACTGCATCCCATGTCTTCACAAATTTATACATTCGTTGGGAGAACCGTTACTTTGTTCATCAATATTAATTTTCCTGGGCCCTGTGGTACACCTGGTCTGTGTGTCCCACTATTCACAGCGGTTCGTGTCATGTCACAAGTTACAAACCCGATATGGTGAGTGCACCCTCAGTAAGTTTGCAGATGGCACCAACCTGGGTGGAAGTGTTGATCTGCCTGAGGGTAGGGAGGCCACACAGAGGGATTTAGAGAGGTGGCATCGATGGGCCAAGGCGAACTGTTTGAGTTTCAATAAGAACAAATGCTGGGTCCTACACTTTGGCCTCAACAACCCCCACCAATGCTACAGGCTTGGGAAGGAGTGGCTGGAAAGCTGCTCAGCAGAGAGGGACCTGCGGGTGTTGATGGACAGCCAGCTGAACATGAGCCAGCAGTGTGCTCAAGTGTCCAAGAAGGCCAACAGCATCCTGGCCTGTATCAGGAATAGTGTGGCCAGTAGGACCAGGGAGGTGATTTTACCCCTGTACTCAGCACTGGTGAGGTCCCGCCTCAAGTACTGTGTTCAGTTTTGGGGCCCTCATCACGAGAAGGACATTGAGGCACTGGAGCGTGTCCAGAGAGGGGCAACGGAGCTGGTGAGGGGTCTGGGAGGACAAGTCTTACGAAGAGCGGCTGAGGGACCTGGGGGTGTTCAGCCTGGAGAAGAGGAGGTTTAGGGGAGACCTTCTCGCTCTCTACAGCGCCCTGAAAGGAGGTTGCAGAGAGGTGGGAGTCGACCTGTTCTGTCAAGTAACAGGTGATAAGACAAGAGGAAATGGCTTCAAGTTAATTCTTCACCAAAAGGGTTGTCAAGCATTGGAACTGGCTGCCTGGGGAAGTGGTTGAGTCACCGTCCCTGGAAGTATTTAAAAGACTGGTAGATGTGGGGCGCAGGGACATGGTTTAGTGGTGGGCTTGGCAGTGTTAGGTGAATGATTGGACTAGATGATCTTACAGGTCTTTTCCAGTCTCGGAGATTCTGTGATTCTGTGCTGAAAAGACGTAGTGTACAGAAAATAACCAAGTTCTATGGCCAGAGAGTACTCTGAGGATGGTAGAAAGCTAGGATTCCTGGGTCATATGCTGACAGTCACTCAAATTGCAAATGCCTGGTTGTCAGCATCATCATAAAATGCTTCAACTTTACCTAAAGTTAGCTGTGAAGAACTCATACACTGACCACAGAGCTCCTGTCATCTTAATGATGACCATAGAATCATAGAATCATAGAGTCATAGAATGGTTTAGGTTGGAAAGGACCTTAAAGATCATCGAGTTCCAACCCCCCTGCCATGGGCAGGGACACCTCCCACCAGACCAGGTTGCCCAAGG
>NW_009649047.1:1116098-1120979 GCF_000708025.1 Charadrius vociferus | reverse complement strand
TTGCCGGCTCATGCTGAGCTTCTGGTCAATCAGCCCCCCCAGGGCCTTCTCCTCAGGGCTGCTCTCCAGCCATACCCCACTGAGACTGTATTTGTGCTTGGGATTGCCCCAACCCAGATGTAGGATCTTGCACACGAGTAACCATTAATGGGGAAAGCTTAACACATCTCTTTCAATGCAATAATCACAATGTAAGATGACTTCTCTTAGCTAATTATGACTGTGAATCTAGCACTGTTTTATATATATACACACACATATATCTTTATTTCTTTTATTTTTGCCATTCCCATCTTCCATTTAATTTCATAAAAGTGGATCTGATAAAAGATAAAGTAGAGAGACCCCTAAAATTGGGAGAGATATCTCATGTAGATAAGTTCACTTAGGTCCTTGGTAATTCGGGCAATAAACAAGAAGTTAATAAACATGAGTGTGAAAATATTCTTGCAAATTATACACACTAACCTAAACTAAAAGTCCTGATTTTAAAATTCGGGTGCTCTGGTTGTCAGGCAGAAGTGACACTATGCCCGGCTTAGCCAACCAGTTCACCAACAAATGATAGTTTTGGAGTTTATTTCCACCAGTGCATTTAGAGTGAATACAGATCACAAACAGGTAAAATAGTGAAATTAGCCTCTTCACGGGTATTCAATGAATGGAATAAAAAGGGCTGTATTCATGGTGTAAACTGGCCAAGCAGTTTGTGAGTGGATGCAATAGGGGGTTTAGGTCTTTTGGACAGATCCTCAGTTCTGCTTTCAGGCTCCGTTTTGCCAAAGGCATCACCACTTGAAGTAAGTAGTAGATATTGGTGGTCCGGGGGGGTCTTCTGCAGGACCAGTGTAATCATATTTAATTCAGACGATCAGTGTGTCTGAAAACACAGCTGAATGTTGCAGCGTATCCCTGAAGTGGAGAACTGGATTGCAAATGTGGTTTGATTTTTTTTTTTTTAAACTACTAGGTTAATTATTGCTTTGATTATAGAGCTAGAATTGCCATCTGTCACAAGCTCTGTGGGATGACCAAGCTTATTTTGGCTTAGTGTTTCCCCACATATAATGTTTATTATTCCCCAAATAATATAATGTGGGACAGTTACTATCATCCTGGGACAACTTGTCATGTGATGGCTTTACTCATATCATCATACTGCACCGTAATGCAATTAACTTTCCATGTGCCACTCGATTAGGCTGTGGGCTACATGATACTATATCGTGCATAGCTTAGAGTTTTGACACAGATACGGAACAACGGTGCATCTGACTGACGTCTCTCGTTTGTTTAATTAATGTCATTTCCACGTAACGAGTGTCTAGCGGTTAACCAGTAGCTTCCTTGAAAGTTGAGAGCACTTGGGAAAATAGCAGGTTACCGTCAGATTAAAATATACTCGTTTTGTTAAGGATCGTCCTCAGATCTGTCACAAAACAACCCTCGCCTTTGCATCGGGAAGCTGTAAGATCAAGTCTCCTGGTACCGACTGCTGTTGCTGTCTTACAAGGAAAAAGGCGTAAACACATCCAGTTTTGTTTGAGACTTTGCAGATAAAAGTGAATATTTAACTATCATCCTAAACTGAAAATACTTCCAGGTGATAAAACACAAATCTGTGGAAATACCACTAAATAAACAGGCAGATGTGTTATCCTCTAGCTCGAGTCTTAATTGAGCTCAGGCTCTAATTCTGGAGAATATTTTACCATTATCAGCCTTGCTGCGGCGAGGGCTGCCGTGTAAAGTTCCTTGAGCTCCTTGTCGTGCAAAGTTGGGGAAAAACTCACATTCTGGGCCAGAACTAAATTAAAGGATCATTTTAAACACTGGCAAGTTAATATAGTGACACCACCAAAGCCTCTTGCGGGTATTTTTCCCTAAAAAATAGGGAGAGGAAAACTGTCACTCTTACCTATTAGCCGCTAAAAAGATACCTCCATGTCTTCGCATACCATTCCACCCTGTCACTTACTCCTTCCTTCTTCAGGCTTTTCCTTTGCCTGTTTTTTGATCTAGAAACAATAAAGGATATTTGAACCCAAGATGTGCTTGGGGAACAACTTGAGAATTATTGAGTTTTTTCAAATGTTTCATATTAAGCTAATTGACCGTAAAGGAGAGGGCCAGGGTGTTACCTCCTTTTTCGGTTTATTGAAGTGATCCTGATGGAAATCCTTATGACCATTTCTAATCACATAAAAAGGAGGAAAATAAAAGAGGAAAAATTAATTGCCGGCAGCCTGGCTTTCATGATGAGCTGTGCTGACAAAATGCGATGTCTGTCTATAGGCAATGAATAAAGTGCATGTGATTTCAAACTCTGGGAGATGAGAATGTAGAATCTGTAGCAGGTCTCTTATCACCGCCTCTTCTGGCCGACCACAAAAAAAAATTAAAAAATTCCTTTGTTGGGTTTTTAATTTTTTTTCTTTTTTTCACAATTTTGCTGTGGAACACTCTGTGCAAACAAGCTTCAAAACACGAGTTACCGAGCTTTTCAATTAAATTCCCATCAAAGCCGCAAATAGGAAAATCAATATGGTTCATCTAACATTTCGGAAGTTGCTCAAATACAGCCTGGAAAAGGACACGCTGGCAGTGGGTTTTCCCCCTATTGTTTTGTTAGTGATTTAAAAAAATCTTGATATTTTAGGGTCTCACCTCCGAAACTTGAAACAAACTTAGAAGCTTGTTTTCCTCCCCTCCGCGCAGTAAATATGACTTCTTAGAAACCGCTTGCTTATTACTGTGTGTGTATGTATTTATGTCAGCTGTTTTGCCGGTACGATACCAAGCAAAGCAAATTCTTCCTTGGGCAGCGGTGCTGTGAAATGCTCTCGAGCCCGTGGGTCGGTGCGTGCTGCGGAGGACACCCTCCAGCCGTGCCCCGGGCGGCGCTTACGGGTCCCAGGGCACAGCAAGAGCTCTTTGCCAGCGCGAACCTCAGAGGATGCTCCGGAGATATTCAAGGAGATTTAGCAATTCCAGAGGAGGCGACAGGATGCGGTCCCTGGAGCACTGTAGACGGTTTCGCTGACCGTCTTCACAAGCGGGTGCAAAAGCAGCGACAAATTGTGAACCTAGCTGCTGCGTCAGCATCATTTTAATTAAATATATATCTCTTTATTTAGCTACGCGGATAGCATCAGTTGTATTATTTCTTTAAATGAAGGACTGGAATGCAAATGGAGTGCATTTAAGTGGGGAGAGCCAAGGATGGTATTATAGTAGGGGAAAACATCTAAATGAAACGCAGAGGAAAGAATTGAGTCTCAGTGACATTACCGCTTATGGCAAACTCGGTTGCAATGTGCATTCAGCCGTTATCTTAACTCCTCATGTGCACACAAATCGCATTCCCGGCTTATTCGGAGCCTGCCTACTGTTAGCACAGTCACCGGGGTGTTTGGGCAGCATTATTAAAACGGCATTAGTATGCAGCAAGGTGCTGCCGGCCCTGCTAAATCACTGTGTAAAGTGGCCCTACAAGCTCTCCCTCTCTTTGTTATGACAGCGGTACTCCTCGCGTTTCTGATGCAAGACTAATAAGACTTAAAAGTAGAGAGTTAAATTAGGTAGATGGGAAATGAAGGCGAGGGTTGATCCTGAACTGGGCTGATGGAACAGAGCAGGCTGGTGGGAAGGAGAGTGAACATAGATGGGGAGAAGCCCCGGGGAGTCCGGGATGTGTGAACAGGGCACAAGAGGGCTGAGGAAGAAGGGAATTGAAGCTTATTCTGAGTTTGGCATGATAAAGATGGCTGAAGTGTCAGCATTAAAAAGAAAAAAATGAAAAAAACCTCCCAGTATTTGCAAAACAAGACGATCCAGTGAAATGATGCATGTGGAAAGGAAAAGAGTGAGGAGTAAGGAGGACAAAGGAAATAGATAAATGGCTGGAAAATTAGAATATTTCTGTTAGAAGGAAACAACACTCAAGTCATCTTTTTTTTTTTTCCCCCCTAGACTTTTAGTTCAAGAATGCTTCTAACCAAACAGAACGCCGTATTCCTGGTCGTATATGGTATTTTTTAACACTTGCCAAATGGTGTCTGCTAGCTTGTAACAGATGTAAAAGATTATTTCCCAAATCTGCAAGAATTGTCACTTTGCACTTGCAAAGTGAAGACGTCTTGACTGGAAATACAGGAAGAATGAATTATGCATGGAAAGTGCTGCATGCCTATTTTTAATGGTGCATGGGCATAGCCTGAAATATTATTTGTTTCCTTGGCTAACGTTTAAGAGGGGGGTGAGTAAGGAAAGAATGAGAAGGTGAACAAGCAAATCTGCCTTAAAAACACATGCCGAGATTTCCCGATTACCGAGACACCAGTCCGGCGCTGCAGTGCAATACTGCTCTGTGAGGAACTAGAATTAGCACGTATAAAATGTTAGTAACTTCACGGTACCTTTGTCACCGTCGCTAATAAAATGCTGTTAAAGCTGCAGGGCAAGGCAGCGTTAACAGTAGGCTTCCCAAATTCAGGCTGGTTAAATGGTTTATTTATTAATTAGCATGCAGAAGGAAAGCGGGAGCGATCTTGATCAGAGCAGCGTTTTGCCTCGCAGCGTGGAAGAGGAACGCCCGTTTCTTCCCGTCTTTTGGAAAGTCACAATTTGGAACGTCAGGTGGAAGAAGCGACGGCTTTCCCGCTGCGCTGGCTTATCGCGGGTGATAGATGGCCCCGTGCTCCCCCATCAAAGCCCTCGCGCATCCCTTGTTTCTATCCAGTTGTAAAGGACGGGGAGAGCGAACAGCTTGCACATCAGAAAGTTTGTATTGGAGGGGAGATTAATGAGATGAAGACGTACTTGCTAGAGCCATTTGGATCCTTAGAGGAGTCTGAATGAAAGGTTTCCAAACGGAAGACG
>NW_009649047.1:1109983-1116058 GCF_000708025.1 Charadrius vociferus | reverse complement strand
AGAGAGCTAAAATCGCAATTAGTATTTCATTCTAAACTGAATTTTGACTCCCTCGGTTAAGTAAAAGAGATTTCTTTGCAACATTTCTATTATACTTTGTAGACTGTGTAAGGCAGGTCAGAAAACAAATTCAATTTCATAGAAAATGTCAAGATTATCAAGGTTTATGTGCTTGCTTTTGTTTCACATCAAAACCATTAAAAAAATGATTTGGTTTGTGTGCTCGTGTGAAAGAACAGAGATATCCTGAGAAAGGGAGGATTTGTGCATACTGCCCAGTTTGGGATGGCTGTGAGATTGCTCCCCAGGGATGGGGATCATCCCTGCACAAATTCCTTGATGATCCTGGTGAGGTGGGATCTCCTGCCGCGTTGCACTGGCGCTGCCTTGTCGCCTGGCAGGAGGTGATCCCTATCTTGAGAAGTTTCATGGCAAATAGCAAATGTTTCGGTTCTCATCTAATGAACACAGATGCTTTCATGGAGAGCTGCAGAAGGGAAGAAAGTTGACTGTGGCAGCACAAAGAGTAGGAAGCAAAGCTTGGTTTGGGATTTCTTCCCAGCACCTAGTGATGAATGGGATCTTGGTGGGTATTTCCCTCACAGAATTCCAGACTGGTGCGGGTTGGAAGTGCCCTCTGGAGCTCCCCCAGTGCCACCCCCTGCCAGAGCAGGGGCACCTCCAGCAGTGGCACAGGACGGCGTCCAGGCGGGTTTGGAATGGCTCCAGAGTGGGAGACTCCCCCACCTCTCTGGGCAGCCTGTGCCACTGCTCTGCCACCCTCACAGCAGAGAAGTCCCTTCTCAGGTTGAGATGGAACTTCCCGTGTTCCAGTTTGTGCGCGTTCCCTCTTGTCCTGTCACTGGGCACCACTGAAAAGAGTCTGGCCCCATCCTCTTCCCACCCGCCCTTTAGATATTGATAAGCGCTGATGAGATCCCCTCAGCTAATTCTTCCAGGGTTTAGGAGACCGCAATGGCTTCTCAGCATCCTCTGGTTTTCCTCTCTCTTTTTTATTGTCAAGCATTATCCCGCTTGACACTGATCTCCGTATGAGGTGGTGTTATATTGGTACTTTGCTATTTAATAACTAATAACTTTATAACGGAGATGAGTGTAGTTGAGAAAATACGTAGTCGGAGAGGTAAAATAGGCTGTCAAGCAGACAGTCCGCGTGCTCTGTGGGAATACCGCTACGGAGCTGGCACTGCACACACGATGTGTTTGCCTTCGACTTCTGTAAGAAATAAGTCATTATACGGTAATACTCCCTCCTGGCACTGCCTCTTCCTTTCGGAGGGGATGGGAAATGTGTTTGGGCTCCAGTAGATTGGTTTGGCAGGTGGCTACCGCTGGCATGACTTCGGCAGCTGTACGACCCAGATGCCGAGCTCTGACTGGTTTATCCGTGGCATCTGGGAGTCAGTTCTTACGTGACCTGGCTTGGCCAGTTTGCTTCTTGAAGAATGTGGGGTGAAGAGTTATGCTCGGTACATTACTTTCTTCTCAGTTTTTAAAAATCTGATTTATTCCCTGCGGTCTTGAAACTATGGGTAGAGAATGCATCACCGTAGTGGAAGAGTAACAGCAAAAAACATATACACTGAACAAAACACCCAACTATATCGAATATTTACATCAACGTGCAGTGCCTCTAACCAGTTTTCAGATAACTATAAGGTTTTGTTCAAAACACCCAACTATATCGAATATTTACATCAACATGCAATGCCTCTAACCAGTTTTCACATAACTTTAAGGTTTTGTGAGGAATTGCATCTTACGATCTTGCGATGTGTATCACACTCGAGCGTGTAAAATCACAGAGAGTAAGGAAGTCCCATTCCAGGCTAAAATGACATTAAAATTTTGGCATGCCCAACAGCTTTTTGAGTGAAAAGTGAAATCAAGATTCCTTTAAATGCTGGGGATGTGGCTCCTGCGATGTGTTTGCAATCATGACTTTGAGCCCGTTGAGTCCAAGGGAAGCAATTAATCCATATGTGGGTCATAGACTGGGGGATCTGGTTTTCATCTTTCAACAAATGTCTCTTGGTTCCTTGGGGAAAAATCTTCCGTACAGCATGGCGGTATAACACTGGTTTTTATATGTGTTTTATATTCTCATGCAGTTACATCTTGCCCGCTCCACGTGCAAATCGCGGTGACCCCACGCAGACCCATCATTAGCTGGTATAAATAATCACAGCTCTGGTGGTTTCCAAGCATTCACTTTGGTTTTATGCTGGCTGAGAATATGACCCGTAGCCTTTCAAACCTGCTGCGGTAACAAACTCGGAGCCCAATCCTGCTTTCAGCAAACTCAGGAGACTTTGCAAATGGCTTAATGGTGCCTGAGGAGGCCCCAGATCTTATCGCTTTCTTTATGTGCTTCTTGCAGTTTTAAGGTTTGGGAATACGTTAACTTAGCTCTGATGAGAAGGGGAAAAGGCAGCAGCGCCGTTCTTCATCTGTGGAAGTACATTTGTTGGGTAGGCTGTGTTCTTTTAATGCTTTCCTCAAATGCCATTTTGTAACAGTAAAATGCTCACTAAAAATACTAAAATATTTTTAGTTGTCGAGTACAAATCAGATTGAGCTGCACATTTCCCTCGTGAGTAAAAGTGATGAGTTTGTGTTCATTAACTCGGGGCCATCTGGTGCAGACATGCTGCAGTCTGTGAATCAAACATGCATCAAACTCCAGGGATCAGAATAACCGCCAGACCCCGTGTTCGGGGGGCTCAGGGATGGAGGGAGGAGGAAGAGGGTAATCGACTATGGATTTCGCTCTTTTTTAAAAATTAACTCTGCTCTACAACAGATTTCAGAGCTTAACGTTATTGCTGTTGTAAAACTGTCTTCCAGGCTCATCGGTGACCATTCGAGTAACCTTCAGGGTGCTTGCCTGCCGTGGTACCCGTTGTCATGACTGTTTTGTGTACAAAATGACTAAATAGTGCTGTGTTTCTCTGAATTTCTCAACGGTGCATCTTGAGGGTGCAGCTATGCAGACGCATGTAAGAAATCAATCTAAACAGCCTTTCTCAGGTTTTCAGGGTTTGAACTGATGCATGTCAGCGGCATTTTCACTTACAGCGGTGTAACTGGATCAGAGATTTTGTTGTGTTTCATAGAAAACTTTGAAAAAAGAAGGAGTTGTAATTAGAGGCCTCGATTCCATCTGAAATGTGCTCTGATTACTGACCTCGCAGCCTTTATAGATTTCTCACCCAAATGTCTCCAGACTTTCTTCTTCCTGCCTCTCCCGTGCATGTTATTTTTCTGGGCTCCACCTTCACCTCCTCCAAGCTCCCGTCTCCGGGAGTTGCAGCGATGCTGAGTGGTCCCACAGGGTGGGGGAGAGCCAGTTGCACGCCTGCACGCATTTTGAGATGATCCAAAGTCACCAGGCTCCACCTGCAAACCTGTATAACCTTGTGAGTTCATCGTCATGTGGCTCCGGCTCCTCCCATCTGCATTGCATCATGTTTTCATAGTTTTTCGTCTATTAACCCTCGTGTAAGCTTGAGACTGACACAGACTGGGGGCTGTGGGAAGCATGGCAACACTTCCTTTAAATTCTGGGAACGTGATTCCTGGCCCGGAACATATATGCTTATATGAAGAAATATGTGTGTTTTGGTTTCCCTTTTGCTCCTTTCTACCAGGACCTGCAAAGTCTAGAGGGGTGAATTCCATCCCCACAAATGATGAGAAAGAGGTAGGCAAGGGCCAGGCAGGTGGGACTGCGCTGAACACAACCAGTGTGAATGGTGCTACTGGGGGAGGATGATGACAGACCAGTGATCACACCTGGGTGTTGCAGCTGCAGTCCATGGGAAGTCCATGGGCACGTAAACCCAGCACAGCTGGAGCGTGAAACAGCAGCAGAAAAAGAGCTGTTTTTAAATAGTCGTAAGAACCCTCTTGCCTAGGAAAAAGGGAAGGATTGTGGCCAGCAGGTCAAGGGAGGTGATCCTGCTCCTCTACTCCACTCTGGTGAGACCCCACCTGGAGTACTGCGTCCAGCTCTGGAGCCCCCAGCATAAGAAGGACATGGACCTGCTGGAGCGTGTCCAGAGGAGGGCCACGAGGATGATGCGAGGGCTGGAGCACCTCTGCTATGAGGAGAGGCTGATAGAGTTGGGGCTGTTCAGCCTGGAGAAGAGAAGGTTCCATGGAGATCTTATTGCGGCCTTCCAGTGCCTAAAGGGGCTCCAGGAGAGCTGGGGAGGGACTTTTTACTGGGGCATGGAGTGACAGGACGAGGGGGAATGGCTCTAAACGGGAAGAGGGCAGGTTTAGATGAAACATGAGGCAGAAGTTTTTCCCTGTGAGGGTGGTGAGGCAGTGGAACAGGTTGCCCAGAGAGGTTGTTGAGGCCCCATCCCTGGAGGTGTTGAAGGCCAGGCTGGAGGTGGCCTTGGGCAACCTGGTCTGGTGGGAGGTGTCCCTGCCCATGGCAGGGGGGTGGAACTCGATGATCTTTAAGGTCCTTTCCAACCTAAACCATTCTATGATTTTATGATTGAATTCAACGTACTTTGGCCGCCTCTATAGTGGTTTAAAAATAAAGGATCAGCCCCATTTTCTGACCCTGACGCCAAGTTGTCACGTTCCTATAGTCGCTCAGATGAAAATAGACGATGGTGACTGTGTCCGTGTGGTCTTCCGAGGTATGTCCTGACCCCACTGTGTCCCCGGGTGCAGGCTGTGCTGGGGCAGGCACCAGGGACTGCAGGGTGCCGTGGGCCACCCAGCTGCCCCAGTGCCTGCCACCGTGTCCTGGCCCCACTTTGTTTACTCCTATGAACATAACCTTTGGGGCTCAGGGTACTTTGCACAGTCAAAACAGATATTCGTATAAACTTTGCTTTTTCTTTCCAGCCTCAATCCCTATAATAACATATTGAAGTTTTTTTTATAGAAGGTTGTCTTGTTTTCAGGCCATTTGTGTCACTGTAGGCATCTGCTTATTCCTAACTTCAACAGGTTTTTCTTTTCCTAACATCAGGAAGGGTAAAATCTCCAAGAAGGAGCTGAAATTATTGTGAGCTTGCTGAAAGAACTGTGTATCTAGAACCATAAACCAGACAGTGCCATGGCCACGTCCATGGCCATGTCCATATCATTTGAGTTGTTTCAGCGGTACCACACAGGGTTTTGCCCAGGGCAGCAGTCACTCCCCTGAGGATCTCCTAGGTGCTTGATGCCTGGGTTTGGGCAATTGAATTGAAGCCCTCGAAGTCAGAGCCTTTAGAGCAATTCTGTTGACCAAAGATAGATGTTTACTTTAGGAAGAGTTGAATTGTTCTCTGGGCTCAATTAAGGTACATAGGATCACAGAATGGTCAGGGTTAGAAGGGACCTCTGGAGATCATCTAGTCCAACCACCCCACCAGAGCAGGGGCACCTCCAGCAGTTGCACAGGACGGCGTCCAGGCGGGTTTGGAATGGCTCCAGAATGGGAGACTCCCCCACCTCTCTGGACAGCCTGTGCCACTGCTCTGCCACCCTCACAGGAAAGAAGTTCCTCCTCATGTTAAGATGGAACTTCCTATGGTCAAGTTTGTGCCCATTCCCTCTTGTCCTGTCACTGGGAACCACTGAAAACAGACTCTTCCCATCCCCCTGGCACCCTCCCTTGAAGTACTGATGAGTATAGATAAGATCCCCCCTCAGTCTTCTTTTTTCTGGACTAAAGAGCCCCAAGGTCACACATACATGCCGAGTGCTGTTAAAGATGATCTGGGATATCTGAGATGTCCACATAAAGCTGGCAGACGTGACTCAGTACCCACAGGAGATGGCAGTCAGGGGCTGGACAAGATTCCCTGAGGCAGCTCATATAATGCCTATGGATGGCTATGTCATGCAACCATATCCTGCAGTCAGTCTGTATTGTCTTTAAAGGGGGCTTAGAAACCTTCTCACGCGGACCTGTTGGAGTGGGTCCAGAGGAGGGCCATGAAGATGATCAGAGGTCTGGAGCACCTTTCCTACGAGGACAGACGGAGAGAGTTGGGGCTGTTCAGCCTGGAGAAAAGAAGGCTCCGGGGAGATCTTATTGCC
>NW_009649047.1:1085694-1103906 GCF_000708025.1 Charadrius vociferus | reverse complement strand
GACCCATAACCCAGACAGTGCCATGGCCACGTCCATGGCCATGTCCATATCATTTGAGTTGTTTCAGCGGTACCACACAGGGTTTTGCCCAGGGCAGCAGTCACTCCCCTGAGGATCTCCTAGGTGCTTGATGCCTGGGTTTGGGCAATTGCATTGAAGCCCTCGAATAGATGTTTACTTTAGGAAGAGTTGAATTGTTCTCTGGGCTCAATTAAGGTACATAGGATCACAGAATGGTCAGGGTTAGAAGGGACCTCTGGAGATCATCTAGTCCAACCACCCCACCAGAGCAGGGGCACCTCCAGCAGTTGCACAGGACGGCGTCCAGGCGGGTTTGGAATGGCTCCAGAATGGGAGACTCCCCCACCTCTCTGGGCAGCCTGTGCCACTGCTCTGCCACCCTCACAGGAAAGAAGTTCCTCCTCATGTTAAGATGGAACTTCCTATGGTCAAGTTTGTGCCCATTCCCTCTTGTCCTGTCACTGGGAACCACTGAAAACAGACTCTTCCCATCCCCCTGGCACCCTCCCTTGAAGTACTGATGAGTATAGATAAGTTCCCCCCTCAGTCTTCTTTTCTCTGGACTAAAAAAGCCCCAAGTCCACACATACATGCCGAGTGCTGTTAAAGATGATCTGGGATATCTGAGATGTCCACATAAAGCTGGCAGACGTGACTCAGTACCCACAGGAGATGGCAGTCAGGGGCTGGACAAGATTCCCTGAGGCAGCTCATATAATGCCTATGGATGGCTATGTCATGCAACCATATCCTGCAGTCAGTCTGTATTGTCTTTAAAGGGGGCTTAGAAACCTTCTCACGCGGACCTGTTGGAGTGGGTCCAGAGGAGGGCCATGAAGATGATCAGAGGTCTGGAGCACCTTTCCTACGAGGACAGACGGAGAGAGTTGGGGCTGTTCAGCCTGGAGAAAAGAAGGCTCCGGGGAGATCTTATTGCCACCTTCCAGTCCCTAAAGGGGCTCCAGGAGAGCTGGGGAGGGACTTTTTACTGGGGCATGGAGTGACAGGACGAGGGGGAATGGCTCTAAACTGGAAGAGGGCAGGTTTAGATTAAACATTAGGCAGAAGTTTTTCCCTGTGAGGGTGGTGAGGCACTGGCACAAGTTGCCCAGAGAAGCTGTGGCTGCCCCATCCCTGGAGGTGTTCAAGACCAGGTTGGATGGGGCTTTGAGCGACCTGGTCTAGTGGGAGGTGTCCCTGCCCATGGCAGGGGGGGTGGAACTCAATGATCTTCAAGGTCCTTTCCAACCTAAACCTTCTATGATTCTAAGAAATACCCAAGTCAAAGTCCCTAGAGGAGAATCCTGTTTCATCTATTTTTTTAGATGTCCTTTGGTGTAAGGTGTGTTCTCAGTATCTGTGATGAATCGTAGTCTAAAAGTTGTGTCCATCCTTGCAAAAGACAGCGTCTGTGTCTCCGTACGGAACCAGGCGCAGTCCCTGCAGGGGGACTGGAGGCCAGTTCTTCCCATGGGTTGTGGCGGTACTTGTGGGCCATGGCTGCAGTCTGTCTGTAAATGAGAAATGACACAGCTGAAAGCCAGGATGAAATCCATACAGAAGACAGGAGAAGATTCAGGTCCATCGCCTGTCACTGACTTAATAAGAAAAAAAATAATCTATTATTAATATATGAAGGGAAGGAGAGCAGGACTAAATAATCACTTCTGAGCAAAGATCATGTTTCCATGACGATACCCCTCTCACCAGTTAATCCATATAGCATAAGCTTGTCTGTCCTGCTGGGATGTATTTTGGCATATTTGGAAAGAAAAATTCTGAAACTCAAATGGAATTATGCCTTTGAAAAAGTTGGGGTTTTTTTTTTAAAGATTCCCACTCTTTTCATCGCTCTCTTAAATGACTCGTCGTATTAATGGGACCCGGTCAAAGGAGGTAACAGCGCTGCGCAGCCCCCTTGTTTCTTTTCTCTCTTCTCTTTGAGTCTTCGCATCAAAATGACCATCCCTGCTCTGTCTCTTGAATTTCCTGCCTGGATTCAGTCACTCCGCTTTCCCATTAAGGGCAGTTTTGTGAATGACATCTTTGAAAGCTCATCACTGCTTTCATTTGCCTGCGAGGGAAATGACTGCTTACTCATCCCCTTTGGGAAATCAAGTTTACCTTCCAAGACAGTCTCTTTTTTCAGTACTTTGTACTGCAGTCTTTGCAAAATTCTCAGTAAGCTTGTTGGCTCTTCCTTTGTGCCACCTCTAGGAAGAGAAATCCACGTTCATGCTCATTTATGGTGGGAGCGGGTGACTTTCAGGCTATAATAGCTCATTTTTCAAGTAAATTTTTTCCGTAGGACAAGGTGAGCCTTTGTCATCTTCTATTAAAGGATGTTTCAAAGTTGCATTGATTTCTTTCTCTATGGGATTGCTTTTCCCCCTTTGATCTCATGACATTTCAATTTGAGTCTTTGGGTTTTGGATGCTAATAAAATTCTGGATCCTGGTTCTTTTCGCATCACCTGACTGTTACTTAAGACCCTTTTATACTCACTTTATGGCGTCTTTGCACAGTCGGTGCAGCAAGTTCACAGCAAGCCTGTGAAAATCATAGTTATTGTTGAAAGAGAACTAAGGGTTCATTACGGCACCTGCCTTTGCATTGCCTTGAGAAGACATCTAAAGCTTCCCAAGCCTTTGGCGTGAGCAGCAGAGCACACCAAAACTTGATCTAGCACCGCTCCCAGCCTCCCAAGCCCATGGCGGTTCATCCACCAGAACCAGTAGGTTTTTTTGCCATTTGCTCTCCACACTTCCTGTTAGTGCGATCTGCGAGGCAGTTATTTGCCGTTTCATGGAAATTGTGTGGTTGGATGCAATTCTCAGGCAGATAGAAGTACCTGAGCGAAGTGATTTGCAATTTGTTTTTCACGAGGCTTCCTGCGAGAGGCTCACTCGTGCTTTCTGAGGGAGGCTTCATAACTACTAATCTGCAGGAGCGGCGATCTCGGGGGGCCATAGCGGATAAAACAAAGTTATTTTCATAGATCTGCACTTGCCTTTTTTCTTTTCTCATTTCCTTTCAGAAATTGCATCTCGTGTCAGAGAATAAAGAGAAGGAATTTTATTCAGGACTAGTGTCCTTATTATTACTCTTACTCTGTCCTTTCCTCTTTTCTTTTCTTGGCTCTCTTGCTTAGCTGGGTGCATACCTTTCGGAGTAGGAGGGAGCCTTTTCCACAGCCCTTGGTGATTTAATAGGCTCAGTCCCAATAAACTCAGCAAAGTTCAGGCTCCTCAAGTCGCTTTGGGGATTTCAAATCCGTTGCTCTGAAAGCTAACGGGGGCGGTGACTGTCACACACTATGCCAACGAGCTGCGTCTAGAGTGATGCCAACGCACTGTGTCATGAAGCCATGGCACGATATTAACTGACAGGGTAGAGCCAGCCCGACTCCCTTTATAAATACGACTGCGGTACAGCTGTGCGCTCGCACCGGGGTATGTGGGAACACTATTAATTGAAATGCTTTAAATCCATCTGGATCTTCTTGGCTCTACTCTGTGACCCTAGAAGAGCTGTTTTTTGAGGCAGGGTATCTGAAGAATTCCGTTTAATACGGGTAAATAATCCGTTGCTGTGTGTTGGTCAGAAAAAAAAAAAAAAAAGTATGACATGTCGTAATTAATCAGATCTTTTCCTAATTGGCTATGGCAAAGAAGTTTCCAAGCGTGCCAACTGCAGAAAGTGGCCGAATAGCTGGCTTTGCCTAAATAAGATAGAGACTGTTTCTGGAACCATTGGACTGAATTTGTTTGGATTTGCTTTGAGGAGACGGCGGCAGGATGTCAGGTAGATTCATCATGGCTTTAGTACATCCCATCCCGGAGTGTCATCCCTTTGCCTCCCGTCCGCTCTGTCCAGGAGTTTGACCGCAGCATTTTTATCTTTGGATTTTGAATAGTTCTGATGAGGCTCAAATGGACCAAATGCAATTTGACTGGCACCTCTGGAGCCAGCGATGTTTCAGTGAGGGAGTAGAATTAACTTGTTGACCGTGTGTCATTAAAGAAAGGAGGGAGGGATTTACGGTCTTAGCCATTAGTTTGCTTCATTTTGGTTCACAAAGCCTTTTAATCAGCCTGTTTGGACCATACAGGGAGTACAGCTTTACAACATTTCCAAGCAATAAAATGTGATGTTGACCATTTCTCTTGGCTGTTCTCCTGATCTTGCTACTTTTGGATCACCTCGCTGGCCTAAATCTTCTCTCGTGGTGGTGAACAGTCCAAACCAAAGCCGCTAGGAGGGAGTCACTCGTCAGCTGTGTGTTCGCTGGATGGAGAAATCTGGGTGCTGTGATGATATGTCACTGTGGAAAAGCTCTGACCTTTTGGGCCTCTGAGCTTCTGCAGTTTAGAATTCACCCCAGGAAACACTTCGAGTTACGCCCAGTCATTTGAGATAGAATCATAGAATGGTTTGGGTTGGAAAGGACCTTAAAGATCATCGAGTTCCAACCCCCCTACCATGGGCAGGGACACCTCCCACCAGCCCAGGTTGCCCAAGGCCACGTCCAGCCTGGCCTTGAACACCTCCAGGGATGGGGCCTCCACAACCTCTCTGGGCAACCTGTTCCAGATGATCGTTTGCTGTCCCGTTTGCTGGAAGTGAACAACCATTTAGCACAGCCACTTGCCTGTTTGCGTCAAACAGGTCCTGGGAGAGGTGTTGGAGAAGAGGAGAGGGTCTGTCTGAGCCCAACACTGTGCCCGGCAGAAGCCACTCTGCAGAACCTTTGGTCTTACAGCGAGACATCATTTTTCCCCAATACCACCCATAAAAGGCACAAGCTTTTCTCCTGCACCAGCAGCAGCGTAAAAGGTGAGATGGGTAAAAGTAAAGCGAGTGAGAGAGCACCAGTAGAAGAACGCCTGTAATCAGGTTGAAATGAGATTGTATCAAATGTGTTGTGAAAGTTCTAATAATTAATTGTTTCTTTAACTGTGCAGCCTATTTCTTTGATCTTTCTTCTGCGTTTCTAAAGCAGTATATCATTTATTTTTCTGCATTGGTTTTCTACTCGTGAACCATATTTCTATACTTCATACTTGATTTAGTAACCATAGCGATGAAATAAATGCATTGTCTTCGTTTACAATGGTGTCTAAATAGGTACTCATCTCTGTGGAAGTCCTTTAACAAGGGATAGTTCCCTACCCCGGGAATGAGAAGGCTATGGGCTATGTTATTGAAATCATTTTCACTTTGATTTTGTGACATCAAGTCCAGAAGTCTCTGATAATGCATTTGTGTCTACTTTATTGCTCAAGAGTATACACAGAAATATATAACCAGAAGTTTCCAGGGGGATTTTTTGTGTAGAGAAAGAACATGGTTAGCATTACATCTTTCCAGATACAAAGAGATGCATTAATACCTTTTATTTTCTTACGCTACCCTCACATTATCCGTAACCCAGAAGTTTCTATAGATAAAAAAAGAAAAAAAGAAGAGGAAGAATGCATACAGACTTTTTCTCCTGTGCTTGAGCAGTCCTTACAGGAATAGATGTAAACTGTGTTCATTTCCTAAGGTTAAAAATAAAAGCTGCAAAAGAAAAAAAAAAAACAACCCAAAACCCCCCAACCCTCTCCTTTTGTGTTCTTAACAGATGGCTTTTGCAACTCGGTGGCAGATACATGACTGCCTTTAGCTTATTCACCTTTTATATATTGATGCTGTTTATCATAGCCTTATGCAAACGTAATTCAGTCATTTTCTAGAAAACAGATATAGATTTCTATGCATTTACTCTCCAGCCATGCTATAGTCTCACAGCCCTTGTAGGAGTCGAGCATCATGTCTGAGCAGCAGTTTGCAACTCTTTTATTTCGTTAGGATCGGATGGCACAATCAGAGAACGCCGTGGTGGAATTGCACTGAAATTAGAGCATTTGCTCTGTGCATCATACTCTTTCCAAACCTCTGCCATGAGCAAGAAATGCCGAATTAGTGTCAACACTGAGTCCTGCTCAGATAAATGCAAACTGTGTGGTGCTACCTACACCATGAGCATCTCTTGGATGGAGTAGTGTTACAGCTACTGAGATTTAAATTTAAATATTTCCACTGCAGGCGTAGTCTTTAAAAGAAAAGGCTTATTATCCGTTTTACATATGGAGCCTAGTTTTCCAGGAAAAAGAGACTGGAAAGGATTTGAACCGCCAGCAAATTAGAGACCTAAATTAGACTTCCCTGAAAATTTTGCACAGATGTATTTGTTGACCAAAAATGTGATTTTAACTAAGGGAAATTTTCTCATGAAGATAAATTTTATATCTTTGGATAGTGAAGCATCTAAAAAAATCCATTTTAGGCTGTTGATGGGGCATATATATGTTGACATATGTATGTGTGTATGTGCTATATAAACAACATTATCTGGATTTTTGCTTTTTCATGAAAGTTAATCAGCGGGGTGAGAACAGATTAAAATGCAAAGCTTCTATTTTATTTGATTTGGCTTTTTTTTTTTTTTGTGAGAGGAAAGACTTTTCTTGCTAGCTCTACTTTTAACTGTGAGTCTTAGCTTCTGGCCATTGCCTGTGTGTTACAAATACCCAATTGCAAACGCCAGCTGCTGACTCGGGACTTTTAAACTATATCTCTAATAGGCTAAATCAAGAAAAAACCTCTTGCAACGCGTAGCACAGCTAGCAGCGGGATAGGTAATTTATACGTTCCCTGGGGTTTGCAGGGAGTCTGAAAATTGAAATGGAAGTTTAGCCCTGTGTCCTCGTAATGTGACTTCTGTAGCACCTGCCCGTACGTTACTTAAAACAGTTCTCACCTGTGTCACTGTTGGGGTTTGAGCCTTTACTGCTTCAGCTGAAGCTGTGCCCTCGCTGGGGGCTGTGGCAGAGTTATACTCTGCATTTTGGGTACAGAAGAGGGACGTACAACGCATGGGGTTGCGCTTCAAAGGAGGTAGGTGTGTGCTTCAGCAGGAAAATATTTTTATCTTATGAAAGCCTTCTGAAACACTATTTCTTTTTACTTCTTGCAGTACTGGCTTAGATGACAGTGCAGGTGGTTGCTGCTTTTGCAGGGTAATGAGTTTTGGGGGATAATTTTTGAGGGGGAGGTGTTAAAGGCCTCCCTCAAGATTCCTCAAGATCGCAGTAAAATAGGAGTGAAGCCTTGTGGTGGACAGACCCCTGAACCCTAAATGATGACAACAGAGATAATAGAAATAATAATAGTCTGGTGATGATCAGACCTTTCTTTTATGTGTATCTCAGAGCAATAGTGAATAGAGAGGTTATAGGAAAACAAGGTGTTCATCCTGGCTCACCGGAAAATTCACGGCCTCCTTTCCCATATAAAATTTTTGTCTTGATCCTTTTTATGTAATCCTTTCCCCTGCCTTCTTTCTTCATCCCCTTCCTCACTTCTTTGCCCCTTAGGAACCAACTTGGCCAACTACAAATGTCACAGGGTGTCATCCAGTCACGGATGACTCTTCAAAGCCCAGAAGCTGTGCTTTGTTTTCATAACTGGGGAAAAAAAAATCCAATATTATGTGTTTTCAGCCTCCTTTTACTTTTGAATTCAGACATCTTAAAAAAAAAAAAAAATAATGAAGGGAGTGTGGCCTTCCATATATACTAAGGACACTATGCAATAGTGCTTGAAGTAGTAGTGCTGCCCCTCTCTGATGTGTGTTCCTGGCCTGTGGTGCTCACTTGGTCTCAGCATTAGAGAGTTGGGAAGGAGGAAACCAAATGGATATACCGTCACATTTACTGTTTACTGTGACTGTATGAACAGGGGGACCCTGAGTTCTGACAACTATTTTAATTTAGATTTTTCAAGACAGTTTTGAAACTCTGCAAGTCACAGAAAGATGGGATCCTTAAATAAGACCTAAAATAGGCAGGTATTCATGACAAAACCCAGCATTTTCTGAGCACAGTATTCAGATTCCCCATATTTCTGAGGTTATTATGAATTATTCTATCAATGGGCCAATAAAAAATACAGTGACTGTAGAACTGGAAGGGATATCTCACTTCAAAGTTGAGTCTTATGTTGTTGCAAGACAATACCATATCATCTGGTCCTTTTTCTATAGATGACCACACTATTTAGTAGTGCATCCTTTCCCCAATTTGTCTTCCACATGTGAGTCTCTTGACAGACAGCTCTATAATATTAGGTTTTCTAAGAGCAGAGGAAATCAGATTGTTGTTTCCAAAGTAGCTAATTATGGAAATATGTGATGGAGATAAATTTACTCTTCCACCATTCAGAGCTTCTGAACAGCGCAGGACTGCTCGAGCGAAGATACCAATGGTGAAGAAATTATGTTTGCACAGGCTCTAAAGCCCAAACTTCTCATTTTGGGACCTCTTCATGGAATCCTTTTGCAGCATCAGTTTCCCATAGAGGAGCCCAACACGTTGGCACAGGTCTGCTGCAGTGGTTCTCAGCAAACTTGAGGAGGAATCTTCACATGGATTTCGCAGTGAAGATTCGGCAAACTCGTATCCTCAAAGAAAATACCTGTTCACCCAAAATTTACAAGGCAGATCAAAGTATTTCTGGGTGGCACACCAGAATGCTGAATCAGGAATGACTGACACTATTTGCCAAAACAAGTAGATATAGTTAGATGTCTCCAGCTGCTACAGGAAGCTATCAATATTAATGCGCTACCAGAGAGGACTTGAACTAACAGAAGAGAGTGAAACAGGCACCAGTTCTTTGGTGTACATTTCCTTCACATCTTCTTCTACCCAGAGTCCTTCAAAATCCTTCACCTGAATGTTTTTTTTATCTCAAAATTCCTTTGGTATGTGCTTCTACTCAGACTACCTCTGGTTTCCTTTAGGTGCAATGTCCTGGGGTTTGGATCTTGAGTTTGGTTTTTTGGTTTGGTGTTTGTTTGTTGGGTTTTTTCCCACCACTATCCAGATTTATAAAATCTGATTATGCATCGGATTTGAAATGTTTACCTTCCAAATTGGTGTGCTAGGAGAGAACATCTATAGTGAGATGCAGATTCTGCATTTAAGTGTCTGCAGGTAGGGGCTACCTGTGCACTAGTCAGTAGAGCCCATAGAATCCGGAGAGCTATGCAGGTGACCGGATGTCTACTCAGGGAGAGCAGAATTCCTCTTGTATCCCATTAATTAGGTCCCCGTTAACTGTACAGGAGGTTAGACACCTAACACTTGTACACCCATATATGTAGACACCTACACATAGGGGTGTCAGTCTGAAACTTGAGTCTTTCCTTGGCACCAAACGATCTACCCTAGATAAAATGATCTAATGACATTGGAGATGTTCTGACACATTCATCCTGGCGTGAAGCAGCCGGTCCAGATAGGTGCAGGTCAGCTGTAGGTGGTGTATCTCACCTGCCAGCCCTAAGATGGTTAGGGTGCTCTAGAGCATCGCAAATGGCAGTGGATGTCAACGTGTGGTAACTGAATTCAGACTATGTAGATACTTAAATACAGGTGTCTGAGCCTGATGCTGGATTTCACTCCTGGTTTTCCAGAAAGATATTCTCTGATCTGTCATGCAAGGGTACAAGGGAACTGAGTCTACAAAAGTAAAGCATATGTCAGTGCAGTAGATGATGTTCCTGACACTCCCTGGTTTTCTCAGGATGTTTAAGGAATTCATTTCAGAGGCAGTTTCTTTTCACGAACATAATTTGATCCTAATTACCTTTATACACGTAACATTAAGTTTTCCATTTGCCTCATTAACTGTTGCTTTAAAATTTAGATGGTTAAATATTAATGAAGTACCAAGCTCTGGGACAGACCATATCCTCATTCACCACATTCAACAGTGGGGCTGTTGTTTTAAATCTTATACATTTTCATCAATTTCCCTTTATTCACAGATCAGTCACTATTCCTTTTGCCAGAGGAAAATGTATAATAACTGAAAACAAATGTCCCAAATTACCTCAAAGTGCTGCGCCAGAAGGGGTGTCTCTTCTAGATACTGTGTCTTCTCTGTGTCCTGTGCTGATGTCTCGGATGTTGTAGGTGCATCTGAAATAGCATTAGATAACTGTCTTCAGGCAGCAGAATTGTACCCTGGGCAAACTCTCTGGTTTTCCCTTGGAGGCATCTGGGAACAAAATATTATTTAGTATCTATGTCAGTGGTTGCAATCTTGGCCCCTGGAAAAGTTACAGGTAACTCTTACAAACTTGAGCCTTATTCTCCTGGATGTCATTTCAGCTATTGAATTCTAACAGAAGAAGTTAAAAAGAAACCAAATGTTTCTTAAAAAGGCCGTTTCTTAACATTTCATTAAAATGTGCCTTAAAAAGGAACACAAATGTTAGGTGTCTTGACAGGACCACCCAATAGCTATCTTTTCCATGAAGATATTATATGCCCAGAAATAGGAAAGAAAATGGTCTGTCTGAAGCCTAATGAAAGAAGATGGTCAGCAAAGAATCACGTGTTAAAAAAATGGATCTTATACTTAAAACACTGGCAAACAGCTGCTCTCTGTGTTATCATAGAACCATAGAATGGTTAGAGTTGGAAGGGACTCTAAAGATCATCTAGTTCTAACCCCCCTGCCTTAGGCAGGGACACCTCCCACCAGCCCAGGTTGCTCCAAGCCCCATCCAACCTGGCCTTGAACACCTCCAGGGATGGGGCAGCCACAGCTTCTTGGGGCAACCTGCGCCAGGGGATCACCACCCTCACAGGAAACAATTTCTTCCTCATATCTCATCTAAATCTCCCCTCTTCCAGTTTGAAGCCATTAGCCCTCATCCCATTGCTCCCCTCCCTGATCAAAAGTCCCTCCCCAGCTCTCCTGGAGCCCCTTTAGGCACTGGAAGGGGCTCTGAGGTCTCCCCTTTTTGGCCTTCTCTTCTCCAGGCTGAACCCCCCCAACTCTCCCAGCCTGTCCTCCCAGCAGAGGAGCTCCAGCCCTCCCAGCAGCTCCGGGGCCTCCTCTGGCCCCGCTCCACCAGGTCCATGTCTCTCCTGTGCTGAGGCCCCCGAGCTGGAGGCAGCACTGCAGGGGGGTCTCCCCAGAGCAGAGCAGAGCGCAGCAGAGGGGCACAATCCCCCCTCGCCCTGCTGGCCACGCTGCTGGGGATGCAGCCCGGGATGCCGGGGGCTCGCTGGGCTGACAGACCACGTTGCCGGCTCACGGTGAGCTTCTCATCCACCAACACCCTCAAGTCCTTCTCCTCAGGGCTGCTCTCCATCCGTTCTCCACCCAGCCTGGATTTGTGCTTGGGGTTGCCACAACCCATGTGCAGGACCTTGCACTTGGCCTTGATGAACTTCATGACGTTTGCATGGGCCCACCTTTCCAGCCCAGCTTTTAACTGAGCAAGTATAGACATTGGTTGACATATTTTAGTGAGAACTCATCTATCACAGCTGCTCAGGGCTGCAGGCTTAAAGCATGTCTCAGTCTTTCTGGGAATCCTTTTCTCACTGGCTTGAAAATGCTGCTGTCCTGGAGATTTAAAGATGTTGCTGACCTGTGACGTGTTTTTCTTCAAACACATTTTAGTTGCATAATTTGTTCATTGCTAATGAAGAAAATGATATGAAAGGTTTGTGATTTCATTAGCTAAAATTATCTTGGAAGATGTGATACTGCTACGTGGGCTTATAAAACCTCAGTTATGGATGAGAGCTCTGTATGGGGAATATATTTGTTATTATTAAAATAGCAAAAAACCCCAGTCAGTTGTGCCCTCCTTATGCAGTTTCACTGGGGCTGAATATATGAAGGGTTTAGGTTTTAATACCCACTGCAAATGAAAATGAAGTAATGGGATAAAGCGACTCAAGTCTTTCGTTCAAACTCAGTAGGACCTTCTGCGATTAGGATAATGATGTAGAAAATCATTGTGTTCTAAAGTCTGCTTTGTAGGTTATACCTGTTGAAAGGTTTGTCTCATGCATATTCCCATTTACATCAATTGGTTCAAAGTAATAAAAATCCAAAACGATTACAAAATCAAAACAGTTTTCATATTGGTGGAGGTAGGCGATGGGACAGTCAGGCCACCAGTGCAGATCATTTGGCAGAACTGCTTTTTTGGTCTTTTGGTCTCGGTTATTGGTGTAAAGCAGCCACTAAAAATCACTGCTGGTTGTTAAATCAATTTTTTTTCAGATATCATGAAATTTAGTGGAACTGTCTTCCTAAGTGACATACCACACCTTAAGAAGCATTCTTAAGAAATCCAGTTTTATGTATGCCGAAATATTAATGTCAATAAGAAGGTCTTGAGGAAAATCTGTGGGCCACTGCAGCTTTTGGACTGCCACACAATGATTTTCATGTAGAGTTTGTGTTTCCTGGACGTGCAGAATATGAAGCCGGTCTCCTGGAAACCAGAGACATGCTCTTTGGTCCCGAAATGACTACCGTAGATCCTTCCTACACCCTCCCCAATTTTTCCATACCCTTTAAAAATGTGGTTGGCAGGGGTGGATTTAATATTCCAGCATTAGCCTCGGTGCTGCTGTAAATGAAAATCAAGTCACTCTCTGCTCCTCCTCTGTTGTGCACATGTCCATGGATTGCATTAGTGCTTTTCATCACGGCGTCCTAATGGGAGCTAGTGCTAAGCTGTTTGGCTACTGTGACCCCTAAATTACTTTCAGATGCTATTTTCCATTATGTAATCCTTTGTTCTCGCTGTTCCTGCTTTCCTTCTTCCTAGCTGAACACAGAGTCGTATGTCTATATTAAAATATGGGTTTGCTGATTGAGCCTAATGTACTAAGGAATCCGGGCTGATTTTATGACTGCCTCACTCTCCTTAATACTTATTATCATGTCAAACTTCATGTCGTTCACGAATGTTAGCAGCAATGATTTTATGTTTGTTTCCAGATCCCATCAAAAAAAATAAAAATATATATATATAAAAATTAATAGCGTTAGACCTAAGACAAGGCCTTTAAAAGGTAACGCAACACTTAGGAGATGGCTTGAGTGGTTTATTTTATAGCCCGTGTGAAACAATGTGTGTTTAGGAGTAATCTCAGATTCTCAGCGGTGCAGGTGAATGGTGAGTAGCAGCGCCCGTGATATTTATTAGCGGTCAATATGGTGCGATAAACCCCTGCTTTGCCTCTAGCTCCAAAAAAAAAAAAAAAGGAAGTGTTTTAAGGGTAAAAATGAAGCGGATATTGGTAGGTCACTCAGCCGGCTGGTTTTCCCCCTGTTCCCACGGGAGTTCATGGAGAGAGAAGGGCTCCTCTGCCGCAGGCACAGGGTGGGACTTGGGCATCGCCTCCTGTCCCTGCGGAGTGTCGAAGGATGTCAGCTCTCTCCCCTGCCTGAAGCTGGGGGATGAGGGATGCTGGGGGATGCGAATTACTCCTTTCCCCCCAGCTGGTAAATAATCATCTTCACTTTTTCTGGTTCTCTAATTTGAGGTGCCGAGCACCTGTGAAATTCCCTCAATAAATAAGCTAAAGAACTTGTATGAACATCTTAACGTTCAGGAGCCATTTTAGGCATTAGGGCAGTGACAGCGCTAACATTTCACAAGCAGCCCCGATGCTTCCCCTCCCTGCGTTTGTTTTACGCTCATCTTGAATTTCCTGATTGCACACTGGTTTCCAAATAATACGAGGTACCTTATACACATTTTCTACAATTCTTAGAAGATGTATCGCATGGTATAAGCAAAACAATACAGTATTCCTATATAATCTTCTACTTCTGCAGCGATGTAGAATAACGATGTACATCCGAGGAAATATCTAGCTCTCCTGCATTTTTTTTTTTTTGTATAAATTAACTATGTATCTAATTGCCTCATCTGCCAGTCCGCAATTTGCATGCGTTCACAGGTATATGGCTTTTGTGTTTAACTGCTTCATTTCCATGAATTGTATGCGTAAAGGGGTTGTAGAGCTCTGTGTAGTACAATTCTGCTTGCCAAAATATTGAAATACGTACCTTAGAAGAAAGATCATTTAAAGTTGATTAAGGTTGTGTTAATCAGAGTAAGTATGCCATGAAGGAGTGCGGCCTGCCCTTATAAACACACCGGTCCTGTAGGAAGGTCTGTGAAACGAGAGAGAACAGAAAACGGCAGAATCGCCTTATAAACCAAATTCTCCTCCTATGAATTACTTTAAGTTCAGCGGAGTCAGACAGGAATCAAATCCGTGCAAGATAAAAGGAAGGTCTTGTTGATGTGCACCGTCTAAGGGGGCAGAGGGAAGTGTGCAGGTGCACCTCTAGTTGTGGCGTTTCCTGATTTTGTTGATTGCTTAATTGTAGCGTTCTCGATATACTTCTTTCAGAGTGGAATTTCTTAAATGAACACCACTCAGAGCTCATTAGCACCCAGAGAGGTACGGCAGCCAGCGTTATCACGGTTAAAAAAATATCTGGAGGAAGCATCAAGCCTGGGAATGATCACGTATGAAACCCTGAACCTGGATCCAGAGTTTTGGAGCATTTGATCGGTTAATTCATGTCGTACACTGCAATGAACTGTTCCTCTGTAACGCTGCTTCTGTGCTGCGGGATGAGAAAAAAATGAGGAGTGTGTTCAAAACCGGTTTGTATTCTTTGCTTGTGGGAAGGTTGAGGTTAGGTCAAGACTGATGGTTGGCAGCAGACTGACCCTGTGGGTATTTTCGCAGGAGAGCTTAGTTCTGTGTTGCAGCTTGATTATTCGCCCTGTGCGGTGTGCGTAGCCTCCATCTACCCAACTGGTCTTGCAACGAGATGAGCCAAGATCCTTCCTTGGAGGGCTCTGGTGGTTTTTGCTGCAAGGACAGATTTTTGTAGGCATCCACCTCTCAGGCTTGCTGTCACGGTGCTATGGATATGCATTCGGGACTGTCTGGAATGGGATTATTGGGATGCAGCCTGTGGCTATATCTGAGCCGCTGTTCCTATTATTCGGGTGGTCCTGGCACAGTTTTGGCCCTGATGAACTTTTCACACACTTCCCAAACACAGTTTGAGAGCTGGCACCTGCTGGAGACCATTCCCAAAAGGCAGTTTGGATGCCGCTAACCCGTTCTGCAGCATAGGAGAGGATGGGCATGGCCAGACCATGCCAGTTGGCCACCGGTGCAGGGTTAGCTGAGTTGTGGAGGTATAAACTTTTGGTCCACAGTTTGTGCGAAGTTCTGGTTTAGAGCTCGTGTCCTTTGGGTTGGGATCCAGCACAGCTACTTTTAGCCACCGCAAAGCGAGACATCTCATCTAAGGTCCCGAACAGGGTGCCTGCGGGAGCGCAGAAAGCTGGGCTTCTCCAAAGGACAATTCATCCCACAGTTACCAATTTGGGAAAGACCGACAGTGGGTGGTGAACACTCCCCGCTGGTGGTGGAGCGCGTGTGGATGTCTACAGGAGGGAAGAGACCTACTGCAGGAGGCTGATGGGGATGGAGATGGATGTGCCACCAGCATGCAATTAGGGTGCATGCACCAGCCCAGCTTGGACAATGTGGATGAAGCTCATCCCTCTGTAAAGAGCAGCGTGAGGCTTGTATAAACTCACAGCCCTCACATGGGATTAGGGGATTTGGGGATTTAGGGAGGTGATTCTGCCCCTCTACTCCACTCTCATGAGACTCCACCTGGAGCACTGCATCCAGCTCTGGAGCCCCCAACATAAGAAGGACACGGACCTGCTGGAGCATGTCCAAAGGAGGCCACGAAGATGATAAAAGGCCTGGAGCACCTCTGCTATGAGGAGAGGCTGAGAGGGTTGGGGATGTTCAGCCTGGAGAAGAGAAGGCTCCGGGGAGACCTTATTGTGGCCTTCCAGTCCCTAAAGGGGCTCCAGGAGAGCTGGGGAAGGACTTTTTACTGGGGCATGTAGTGATAGGATGAGGGGGAATGGCTTTAAACTGGAAGAGGGCAGGTTTAGATGAGATATGAGGAAGAAGCGTTTCACTCTGATGGTGGTGAGCCCCTGGCACAGGTTGCCCCGAGAAGCTGTGGCTGCCCCATCCCTGGAGGTGTTCAAGGCCAGGTTGGACGGGGCTTGGAGCAACCTGGGCTGGTGGGAGGTGTCCCTGCCCATGGCAGGGGGCGTGGAACTAGATTATCTTTAAGGTCCCATCCAACCCAAACCATTCTGTGATTCTATAGGATGGGAGTGGTGCAAAAGCTTTACAGCCATCTGGGTACAGCTCAGAAACGAGCCCTCAACGCCCGAGCGATGCGTTCCCATGTATCGCGACGGGCTCGCTCTCATCTCTGATAACTCGCCTCCAAAAAGTGCTGATTGGGAGAGGAAAACTTTCAGCTAATTACTGTCATTTTTTAATTTTTTTTTTATTTTTTTTCCCTGTGAGCTCTGACTACTGTTCTTAATTTCCTGACCAGCTTGCGCCCTTCCCCCGCGCCTCTCCGAGCATCTGTGGTCGTTTCAAATTGAGCTGTACTACCTGCTGCTCCGACTTTCTAACATACCATACCAGTTGGTTTGCCAAACAGTGAACTGCCAGCCATCTGCCATCCGAATCAGAATTTACATTGTTTCATCTTAAAATAACGCCTTCGGAATATCAAGTAACTCTCTGCATCAGGTTTTGCGAACTGAAAATCGGCCAGGATTAAAAACAAATACCAAATGTGCCTCCGAAAGGAGCGGGGAGGGGAGAGGGGGGGAAAGTTGGAGAGGTAAAGTTTTTAATTTTGCTAGTTACCTGATCTGGAGTGAGACGAAAAGGCTGATAATTTTAACCTTGCAAATGCAGTCTCCTTAACGGGGGGAGCAGTTTCACAGTAGCTGTTGAGGTGGAGCCGGGGGAACGGGGACTGGTTTCTGTGCACCGTGTGATAACTCTGTCTTTTTCTCGAGCCAAATACTCCTCAGGCCTCAGTTCCTCCGTCTTCAAATACTTCAAACTAAGTATTCACAAGTTCTTGGAGTACTCTGCTCTTTGGGTGTACCGTTTTCGTGATTACAGCAGTGAGCTGTAGATTAAAGAGTCAAACTTAGTGGAGATCTCATTTGCCTGACTCCTTAATCCCACTCATTAAGAGGAAAAATAATAAATTTACTAAAATTGCAAAACACATTCTGCTGTTTGGTATTTAACACTTTTAATCGTGAGGGTTTGGGTTATGTTTTAGTGCCAATGTCGGGCAGCTGAGAGTTCTTCTGGACTCAGGCGATACCCCCCACTCTGTACCTGTGATGAAGGTCTCCATAGGTGATGTTCGCCTGCAACACTTACTAAATAAAAGAAGAATCCTCTTGACTGATGACAGTCCCTCTGTTCCTGTGATCTAAACCAGAGTACTGACCAGTGGATTTCTATTTAGAGAAGTCCATCAGCATATCCAACCTGTGGCCTGTTATGAAAGGCAGTGAAACAGAGGGGTTCAGGTGTCACCAACAGACCTTAACGTGGTTCTCTCTCCTCCTGCACACCTTCCACGTGGTTCTAAAAGCTCTCGAGCCCTTAAAATTGCTTTAGTGTGATGGTTTCTTTTAGACAATGTGTTGCAAATATCTCTGCTGCTGAAGAAGTCATGGGTACTGTGGATGCGCTTACAGGGATAAGTCCAATTGGATTAGTTGCCTATAGTAATGGCAGGTGCAGGAATGTAGACTGCATATAAATGTGTTGGAATGTCGGCCCACAGGATGACTTTCCAATGTATTTAGTTCCTAATTAAAGGGAAAATATGTCCATATTCCAGCATATACTGTAGCAGCAGTCTCAATCTTCTCATCTTGGCGTTCCTCAGGGGTTGGTACTGGGACCGGTGCTGTTCAACATCTTTGTTGGCAACATGGACAGTGGAGTCG
The DNA here is from genome assembly GCF_000708025.1 of Charadrius vociferus. Taxonomy (NCBI): domain Eukaryota; kingdom Metazoa; phylum Chordata; class Aves; order Charadriiformes; family Charadriidae; genus Charadrius; species Charadrius vociferus. The sequence goes on along the minus strand of NW_009649047.1, from coordinate 1,086,109 downwards.
AGTGCACCCTCAGCAAGTTTGCCGATGATACCAAACTGTGTGGCGAGGTAGACACGTTGGAGGGGAGGGATGCCATCCAGAGGGACCTGGACAGGCAGGAGAGGTGGGCCCAAGCCAACCTCATGCAGTTCAACAAGGCCAAGTGCAAGGTCCTACAGCTGGGTCGGGGTGATCCCAAGCACAACTCCAGGCTGGGCGGGGAATGGCTGGGGAGCAGCCCTGAGGAGAAGGCCCTGGGGGCGCTGATTGACCAGAAGCTCAGCATGAGCCGGCAATGTGCGATCGCAGCCCAGAAGGCCAACCGGATCCTGGGCTGCATCAGAAGAAGTGTGGCCAGCAGGGCGAGGGAGGGGGTTCTGCCCCTCTACTCCACTCTCGTGAGACCCCACCTGGAGTACTGCATCCAGCTCTGGAG
>NW_009649047.1:1072659-1085596 GCF_000708025.1 Charadrius vociferus | reverse complement strand
GGGGCATGTAGTGACAGGACGAGGGGGAATGGCTTCAAACTGGAAGAGGGCAGGTTTAGATTAAACATGAGGCAGAAGTTTTTCCCTGTGAGGGTGGTGAGGCACTGGCACAGGTTGCCCAGAGAGGTTGTTGAGGCCCCATCCCTGGAGGGGTTCAAGGCCAGGCTGGAGGTGGCCTTGGGCAGCCTGGTCTGGTGGGAGGTGTCCCTGCCCATGGCAGGAGGGTTGGAACTCGATGGTCTTCAAGGTCCTTTCCCACCTAAACCATTCTATGATCTTCCAGGGAAAGGTGTATTTGGATCAATATCCATCCGTTAATAGGAAATTAATTCCTTCAAATGAAATCATCACAAAACGGACATGTCTGCATTTAGGCCCAAGGCAGTGAGTGCGAGTCAGACTGTTTTATCTGTGGTGCCTAATGCGCGATAAATACCCAGAAACACTTCTTTCTAGCAGCGTCTCCTCCAGGATCTGCAAACTGGGGTGGGACACACGTTTTGGGCCAGAGAACAGAAGCGTGTCACTTTGATTACTTAAGCACTCAGATGGCGATTACTCTTACCTTGCTTTAGCTGTTTAAAATTAATGGCCTTAACCTAAACTTGCCGTGTAGGTTGCCTCAATTATTGGTGGAAAGAGAGCAGCGCCTCCAGGGAACAATTCAACCCATCCAAGTTTAGGTCTGGAGTCACTATACCTCAATGACAATTTTTCCCACCTTTCTCCTGAACCTGAAGACTTAGCTAAATCTACATGTCTACATTTTAGATAACTCCTACTAAAATAGATTCCACCTACTGTTTTGGGTTCCTGTTTGTTTTTTATTTTACAGAAGCCGCACAGTAGGTCTTTCTTCTGCCAGAACCCAACAGCTGCTCTAGAAAATCTTTTTTTTTTGTTGATTTTTGAAAGGCTGAGCTCTTCTCAGTTAAACAGTTGGCCTCGGGAGATCACTTCGCGTTCTGGATCTGGCTTGGACACGGGTAGTGTGAAACCCTCATTCAGAGGTTTAAGCTTCAGATCAAGTGGATTGACCCATCTTTGTGCCTAGAATTTCAGTTGGGCTAACTATACAAGTGCCTGGGGATAAGTTAGTATTATTTTGTTGATGAGGCGAGTGGAGCCACGGCATGGGCACTTGCATTGGAAAGACATTCTCCATGCTATTAAAATGTTATAAGGGTTCCTGGTACAGTTGGCCAGTTGTGGTCCAACAAAAACTCTCTTGGATGGTGACCAGGCATGGTTAGAAAGCTTGGACGGACAAGGAACTATTCCCAGTTGGCACTTTGGATGCAACCAGTGTGTTTGGCCGTGTTGATTGGGCCCCAGGGGCAGAAAATGGGACCTGGCACGTTTTATTCGCCAGTATAGATGGTAGCTTGAGTCTCTGCATTATCCGCAGAGTGCTTAATTGAAGTGCGCTGAAGTAATGCCAGGCACCTGCATTTTAGGTGTTATAAAATCTAAGGAGGGACCTGAAGCAGCCCGAATCTCACCACACGTGCCTCGGTTTGCTCAGAACTGGGCAAGGACCCAGATTCTGTTTTGGGAGCTTGCTTTCTGCATTATTTATATAGTCGTGTTTTAGTAGCCACTACAAGTCCAAAACCCACTTATGCAAAGTGTTATGCTGACATGTAACAGCAAGATTGTCCTGTCTCCAAACCCACTTATGATTCACGTGTAAGATGAGAGGTAAGACGCATTTCCAAAGAAACAGATGGTGGGAACACAGGATAACAAAGAGATCCATTAGTAGAGGTATTCCATGAATTTCCTTCATTGCCTCTTCTCCCAAAGGTCTCACAAAAGATAATTTATGATAAAACTGCTACTAAAAATCAAGAAAATAACTTCAGTTTGGGCTTGAGGGTGGTAAAGTTCAAGCTGGTAGATATGTCTTTACTGCAGCCCCAGAAAAAACAGTGGAGTATATTGATACCCAAATTACTTTCAAAATGCTTATGAACGGGGAAAATTACCCATGTTGAGCTTCCTGCCTGCACGTTTAGCCTGCTACTCATTGGGAAACTAGCTGGTTTAAAGCTATCTGAGGGGCCTTAACACAAACCCTTCGTTTTTCTCGTTGCTAACGTTTCACAGCTCTCTTCATTCATACAGAGAAGTTCAAGCCTTTGCTAATCCTTTCGCCTGCCAGCTGTGTTTGAATATGAGCAAAAAACTGTTTCTACTTGTCCAAGGTCATGGAGACATTTCTTCAGAATTGAAATCCAACTATTCAGTCTCTTAAACTCTCCCAGAAACATTTGGAAACAGTTACCTTTTAGAAAATCAAGGATGAAGAATTAGATCATGCTCTGTGATTTGCATTTATCGGTGAACAGATTTACCGGCAAATCTTGTGGTTTCTTCTTTGTACCACAGTTGAAGTTCACCACCTCAAAAATGTTGTTCCCAGGATACCATGGGAACTGTCGGGCATCGTTCAGCCTTACAGAAAAGGAAAAAGGAGCTACAAGAATTAGCACCTAGCAAAAATTACCCTTCTTGGGCTTGGAGTGGTGTATGTGTCACTTGTTCTGGACTTTCTAGGTGGGCTCAGAGTGTGGGAACCCAACTATTTTAGGTTTGTGGAAAATTTTATGAGTCTGTGTTTGACTTTTAACGTCTTTAATGTCTCTCTGATAAGGAACCATTTTATAGGGAAAAAGTCGTGAGAGTCAGTGTATTTTCACAGTATTTTTTGCCTTTAGGGATGGAAATATCTACAGAAGATCAGACATCATTTTTTTTTTCCTGTTCCGTAAATAACTTCAAGCTTTTAAAGCCCCAAGAAATTTATAAACAAAAATATTTGAGATATAAATATTGGTGTCCATAATCCCTGTAGTGTTTATTTATAGGAAACCAAGGAAACACAGGAATGGTAGGTGGATGAATTGAAAAACACGTTTTATTAAAGCAAAAGGCATAATAAGCAACCAAGTACTGTGCTTGGTGTTGTGCCCGAGTTAATTCACGGTAAACTTGCAGACTGTGTTGTCATCTGAATTATGTCGTCTTTGAAGGACATGCTGCAAAGGATGCAATTGTTAGGAAGATCATTCTGGTATAAACGGATTCTTCCATTTGGTGAAAAAGAAAAAAAGGAAAGCTCATCAGAATTAATTCAAGGTCTTTATATTGGCCATTTGTAAGACTAAAATAGATAGCACTTGGGCAAAGGAACAGTGAAGCTACTGAGGTCAGATTTAGACATGGGAACAATGATATTACTGAGAAGCGGTCGGTAGAAACATTCATCAAAATGATTGAGAAAGGATCATTGGAGGACAAAAAGTGAAGATAAACCTGCAGTAGGCACAGACAAGATGACTTATGCCGTGACTTCCAGCCCCGACTTCCAGTTGCTGCGTATGTGTTTGTCTGAAAAAGGAAGTGTCCCCATCTTTGGCGTCAGTTGATAAACGTGAGTGAACCTTTGCACCCGGGCTGAACCCATGTCTTGTCCACAGAGCTGTGATGATCCATCCGTTGGGAGTGCTGGAAACCTCCCTGCTGCGAAGCAGCCCCTGGAGCAGGAGAGCAGTGCATGTGATTAAGGAGAAGGTAGATATGGCTCGGGAGAGCAGAGAGGGTGTGTGTGAAAAGGAGTGAGGCAGGTGGTGATAAAAATTGCTTTCTGAACGGTTCAGCGTGACTCTTTCTTGACTGTTGTCCAGGGAAAGCGCCCTTTCCTAGGAGCTGGTGCTAGAACTTTTCCCATGTGCATTTTCATGCCTGAATGCAGACTTACTTACCTTTCCCATCCCAGACAGCATCTCTGCTCTGCGTAGAAAAGAATGTTTTGAAGACTGAGAAAAGCCATTAGTTTATCTCTCTCTGAGAGATACCTACTCCCAGAGACTGCATCCTGTGTAAGATGCTGTCTGTGGGAAGGATGGAATTCAGAAAATGTTCGACTCTCGTATTGAAAACAAGGGCTGTGGACTAAATTCCCCCTCGGTTTGCGGCCAAAGTGGTTCCAAGAGGTTCTGTGCTGTTTGTACCCAGCAGAGCTTGACTTTCTCCATACGAATAGAGTTGATGTCATGTAAAGTTTGCTGAGACAAAGGTTGGGCAGGTATTCATTCATGAAAAGACAGGTTAGGGAGAGAATCTCCTGGAAGAAATGGCCAGAAGCTGAAAAAAATATTTTAGTATAGCCATTTACTACATTATGTCTGATGCAAAGGTAACAGATGTGGTATGAAGGGTGTATTGAGTGGAAACAGATAAAGGATCTTGTGTTTGCATATGATTTCAAGACAGTTATAATATCCTCTGTTCAGTTCTGGATCCATTTGGAAATGAAGTAATGGAAATGATTTGGAATGGAATGGAATGGAATGGAATGGAATGGAATGGAGTAGAGTATTTTCAGTTGGAAGGGACCTACAGCGATCATTTAGTCCAACTGCCTAGACAGACAGAAAACAACCAGTGGTTGTAAACCAAGGGAGGGTGAAACTCAATGTTTCCATCTTACAGAAAAGGAGATATCAGGGGAGAGCTAATATTACCACTAATCTTAAATGTTTAAACATGGAAAAGATCTCACATGGGACATTTCAGTCCTTTTGACGGTAAGAGACTATGGTTGGAAGTTACCCCTGGGCAAAATCAAAAAAGTGTTTCTTGCAAGTGAAGATAGTTGAACATGAGGATTGTAGAAACTTGGAATAAACTTCCCTGTCCGTGTCTTTCATGGAACAGCTTATGGTCCAGGGACTAGCTTGTCAAGGTAAGTTGTATGTCATGGATAAGTCTTAGGCTTACAGTGCAAAGAAGCTGTTGATGAGGCCATACTACAAACCAGATGAGATGACTCCTTTTTCTGTAAAGGAAGACTTTTGAGAAGTTTTTGCTGGGATTCGTTTTAATTTGAATCAGTTCTGTGGTGTGGTTCAGGAAACACTGGTTCAACCCGTGCTTCCTAGCGATGCCTCGCAGCATGCTTTCCTCGAAAAACTGGGACACCTGCTGCCTGCCAGACTTTCCTCAAGGCCGTGAAACTCTTGAAGTGAAAGAAATTCATCAACTTAACAGCAGAAAGAGAAAATTCATACCCGGAAACCTGGGGATGATCAGAAATGATCAGAGATGGTCAGAAATGTTCAGTGTGTGTATAAACACACACACATATATATTCCAAATATCCAGTATATTCTGTAACACAAAACTTTTTGGTCCATGAGTCCTTAGTTGAGCTATTTGGGGAGAGGGAGGTGGAAAGGAGGGGGAAGTGATGAAGATGTTGGCATTTTAAAGTTCTGTTTTTACAGAAATGAAACGGAATTTCTGATCTTTCCATGGAAATGTTCATGAAACCATTTACGAAGAAATTACATTTCACCATGTCTTTACCTTGTTTTTTCCCCATTTTGTATTTTAATACAATAAAAAAAAAAAAAAGATGTAGTTCTGTGCTACTTTTTCATTATTTCATTGCCATCTTTTATTTCCTTGATATTATTTTTGATGGTAAGGGGGAAAAAGAGCTAGAGAAAGATGAACATTATTCTGATGCACACAGAAGACCAGAAGAACCCTGAAGTGGCGTTTAAAATGAGTGATTTCTTAGGAAAGCTAGAATATGTCAATAAAATGCAGCTTTGCCACTGAAGTTTTCATTTTCAGACAAAATTCATTTTTTTCCAAAGAAAATACAATGAATTCTAGCATTTAGGTACAGTGATGCTGTTGCTCTAAAACCCCTTTGTTGATGGTTGCTATAGAAAACCTTTTGATAAACAGGTGAATATATATAGTAAGCTTTTAGACAAGTGCTTGCTTCAAAATTTTTTCCCTTTTCCATTCCTGCGTGGTCTTGACAAAATAGATTTACAGATGGCCACATCCAAATCTCATTTTAATTAGGGTAAATCAGAAGTACTTCGTGAGCATCCCTAAAAGTATGCTGATCTAAAGGCGGACCCAAAGAAAAATCTAGCTCCCCTGGTGTGTTTATTTTATGGTTTTATTTTACGTAGCTTTTTCAATTATGTATTTATATTTGGCTTAAATATCTCCAACCTGAAGGTGACACAGAGCCTAGTTTTAGATGTTTTTCTATAGCAGTCCAGCTAGTGCCTCAAGCAGCATTTGGCTCGCTGAGCATGAGATCCTTTCACATCCCTCTAGCAAAATGTTCCATCAGGAAGTCTTGAGCCCTGAGAGGACTTTGAGAGAATTTATTACATTATTAATAAACCGACTGATTAAAGGACACAGTTCCCTCTGGCTTTTCCTAAACTGGTTTTGTTCGTGGTTTTTTAATTCAGGCACATTCCGTAATTAAGACATTTTGATTCCATTTCTATTAACAGTGATAAGGAACCAAATAATAAAAAAAAATAAAAATCAAATAAAAGTGGAGAAAGCCCCGAGGACGCAAGCCTCAGTGAGTGCCCAGTATCCTGCAGTCAACTATGTGCTATTTTCTATATGAAAAATATCAGATTCTTTTAGTCACACAACTTCTCCTTTAGAGTTAACAAAAATAAGAATGGAGAAAGACTGGAATATTTCAGCCAGGGAGTGCAGCACACTCCTAGCACACTGCTTCGGCTCGACCACAGCAATCTCGGCTGGTGCGGCTTGGGGCTGAGTACCTTCCAGATATAAAAGTGGAAGGGAAAGAAATCAAATTCACAAGATCTACATTTGCACCGGAATTATATTGGCCATTTGCAGATGCGTTTCTCTGCACTAGACTGAGATTTGACCAGATTCTGCCTTATTAGACAATGACAAACGGTTTAATTGAAGAAAAAGTCTGAAGTTTGGATGTGGCCACTGGTTTTGGGGTGTTTAGTTGTATGTACTTAAACAGGCCCATGACAATTGAGCATTAGGCCAGAGACCAGTCCTTATAGTCCTTATATCCCTTATAGAAACCATAGAATCGTAGAATGGTTAGAGTTGGAAGGAACCTTGAAGATCATCTCGTTCCAACCCCCTGCCATGGGCAGGGACACCTCCCACCAGCCCAGGTCACTCCAAGCCCCGTCCAACCTGGCCTTGAACACCTCCAGGGATGGGGCAGCCACAGCTTCTCGGGGCAACCTGCGCCAGGGGCTGACCACCCTCAGAGTGAGAAATCTCTTTTGAATATCTCATCTAAATCTCCCCTTTTCCAGTTTAAAACTGTTCCCCCTCATGCTGTTGCTCTACTTCCTGATCCAGAGTCCCTCCCCAGCTCTCCTGGAGCCCCTTTAGGCACTGGAAGGGGCTCTGAGGTCTCCCCTTTTTGGCCTTCTCTTCTCCAGGCTGAACCCCCCCAACTCTCCCAGCCTGTCCTCCCAGCAGAGGGGCTCCAGCCCTCCCAGCATCTCCGGGGCCTCCTCTGGCCCCACTCCACCAGGTCCATGTCCTTCTTATCTTGGGGGCTTCAGAGCTGGACAGGTATATAAAATGCAGGTGGTAAAAGAATTTTTAAAAAAATAATATTCTATTTAATCCAACACTTCAATAGCAGTAGTTGCGAGATGTAGGGCAAAAAAAATGTTTCCTGTCTACATTTCTGTGTTCCTAAGTACTATTACAGAGTCTTAACATGTCTTTTTGTAGTGACTGGGATATGAGGCCCTCGCTGGATGGGTGTACCACAGCTCTTCGCTGACTTGAATCACAGAAAAGTGTTTTCTCTGCAGCAGAGCTGCCTGAAGAACTGCCGACAACTCCAGCTGAGGAAGCGTTTGTGGCTTGGTAAAGAGTGGAAAGCAAAGAATGGAAAATAAGCGCTGGTGTTGCCAAATATCTGCCTCCAGGTGCAGAAATAGATCAGCCAACCTGGAAACCTTTGGATTATCTCCAAAGAAGAATCGGCAGGTCAAAGCTAATATGGGAATGTGAGTCTGGTCAAATGCTACAGGAATGCATTGAGGCAGCAAGCGAGATCTATGCCTGAAAATGGGTGGGAGAGCTACTTAATACTGAGCGCTCGGGGCAAATATCAAAGATATTGCTTCTGGTTTAATTGACGACTGATCATGTCCTACTCATTTAGAAGAGTATATTCCACATACATTCAGTAAGGAGGAGCTGTCAAGTTTGTCCTCCCTCATATTTGTCACCTGCACTCTGGCATATCGGGGCAGGCCAACCTTCACCTACAGGCGATGCTGCTAGTCATGGATTATATAGGTCTGTGCTCTCTCTCTTCATTTTTTTTTGAGCTGCGTTGGCTTCAGTGAATTATGCCAACATGAAATTGGTATCACGAAATGGAGGATGTGGCTTAGGAAGCTCTCCCAAATTGATCACATCAGTAGCTCTGTGATTATCTTGCTGTAGTGCTCCATGGACACCATTGAGGGTTGAAGCTGAATTCAGGCGGCATGTTGGCCCTGACATGGGGATAACTTCATTTTCAAACATCGTGGCTTCCAGGTAGGCTGTGGGTTTGTTTTCTTTCATTCTGACTCACCCCCGGCTCAAGAAAAGAGTTATTTTTCTCTCCCTACTGCTCAGTGAAATAAGCACTAAAAGAAGACTGTGCATTGTAGGTCACCTACCCACTCTTCTACTTTACAGGTTTTAAAGTGCTTCTTCACATGTAGCTCTATAATTTTCCAGCCTTTCAGAAAAGATAGACTCAAGCTATCTGTCAGGGTCATAAAATGAAGATCATTGTGTTCTGTGTCTGATCTAACGGATAAAGCTGGAACTTGCTTTCACGCTGATGCCTGAAATAAATAAGCCAACCCATTGAGATGTAAGCTCAAACCCACCTTGCCCTCCTCACTTCTGGGTTTCTAAGTACATCTGCAGAATCCTTGTATTTCTCTCTGGTATTTTGAAGCTCTTCTAGATAGATGTGTAAAACAGAAAAGCATTTTAATCTTCTATTTAAGACCCGGTTATTCAGTATTGTTCTCTCTTAAGTATTGCCGCAAACTGATGCAATGAGCGTGTGCTGTCTCAAAGCAGAGGAGAACAATATTCCAATGCAGAGACACTTGTGGAGAGAAAGCAAACACCTTCTTTCCCCGTCCCCCTCCCCAAGCCCCCCGAATACGTGTAGTCAGCTCTTTCTGTATCACCGAGGGGTTTTTATTCCCTTGCAATATGGCAAGCTATTTCTTCCTTCTTAAATTTAGTTTAATCAGCAGTTATGGCACAGTGTGTGGCTTTTCATAATTCTACTGATGTTTCTGCGAATGATCGCTTAGCGCAGAGCATTATTATTACTGTGGACCATCACTTACAAACATCTGTCGGGACTGACACAGGTAGAGCTGAGGCTGCCTTCAGGCGGAAGGATGGGTTAGAGGTCCTCCCCAGGCCTGTTTTTATAATACTCTGCTTATCCAGTTGCCTGGTTTTCTCTTTTTGTTTTTTTTTTGGTATGTCTTCAGCACTGGATGTCATTATCTGCCCCAAATCATCTTTTTCTTTTTCTGTGATGCCCTAATAATGAGCTTTTGTCATGTACAATGACTACGTCTTTTTTTTTTCTTTCTTTCTTCTTTTCCCCTTTTTATCATAATATCATCTGCTTGGGATGTTCGGAGAAAAATGCAACAAGCTATGATAAATCACCTTGTCAAGTTACACAGTAATTCAAGCTGTTGCTGAAGTTACAGATAAAATCCAGCAAGAGGCTTTGTGGGGAGGAGAAGTGGGGGAAGGAATTCGCTTCTTCAGAGCCTGCATCTCTCCTGTGTCTGTAATGAATCTATGGGTGGGATGAAATGTGGGGGATGCGTCAACCTTGCTGTTGTTCCTAATGAATCAAGAAGCTATTTTGAAGAGTTTCTCTGTCTCTCCGGAGCCGTTTCCACATTGCAGCGGTGGATATGCGCTTCAAATCGCTCCGCCTTTTCAACCTGTGCCTGCAGTGCAGTAACAGAGATGAAGTTACGTAGGGTGCGTGTTACGGGGTCCAAGGGTTGGGCGGACCTGGCTGCGGACTTCCAAGAGCCCTTTGCAGTCGGAGGTTTTACAGCGGCCACACAAAGTAAAGGCAAACTCTGGCAGGTTTGCAGATGTTGTCTCCGTGTTTGTTGTCAGGGACCTCTGAGGGGGAAAAAAACCCAACCAACTTTCTCCTTTTCCCTTCAAGAAGGTGACTGGGGGCATGAGTGTTCCCGAGATGTTGAGACCAGTTAGTCTGTAAATAACAGAAGTCTTAGAATTTCCCTTTGTAGTCCCTTCAGCCAAAAAACTGAGTTCTGGCAGAGCTGGAGCACACTGCTTTCATAGCCGCTGCGTCTGCTCACAAATAAAGAGCAACCGCAGCCTTTGAAAATGAAGGACTTTGCTTTCAGATGAAAGGAAAAGGACACAGAAAGTCCAAATATAAGGGTAGGACACAGTATGTGTTTCTTTTCTATGAGAGCAGCCATCTTAAACTCCAGTCGTTCTCTGAACTGCAGCTCCTCGTGGCAGATGGGGAGGAAAACTGCCTGGATACCGAGAGATGAACATAGAAATGAAAAGCAGAGCAGATCCATGATTACAGATACAAGAAAAAGCTAAGTTTTAAAATAGTTTTACTCCCAGTTTCCCCACTCTGCCACCTCGGTGTAGCAGTGTTGCAATGGTTTAACACATTAATGGAAAAAATAACACCCAGAAAAGACATCAGAGCAATTAAGATCCCATTATTTATAATATCCAGGAGTTGTCTGTGCGTGAGGAGTGTAAAATAAGCGCGGTGTAAATTAGTGCGTGAAGCACAGCCTGAACCTCTCCTCGTGTATTAAATCGTGGCGTGCAACCTTTGCAGGCGCAGAAGTTCCTTCACCCACCCCGGTCGCTCGTTCGCCTGCCCTTGGCACACACGGGGCTCGTGCCGGCTGGCACTAGCCCGGGCGATTCCTGGCTACAGTATACAAACTAACACTGGCCAAGAACCATTCCCAGTATGTAATCTGCACGTGGAAATCCACCTTCAGGGCCGAAGAGAGGTTAATCGGATGGATGTGAGCTCTGTCATAACATTTAGCCTCTGGGCCACGGAGCAGTCTCAGGTGGCTTTTAGGAAATACAGGAATCGGCGAGCGCAAAGGCGATGATTTCCCCGACAAAGGCGGGTTTCCTGTAATCATCCTTTGCAGGAAAAAAACCCACACATTGTTAGATTACCTTTACGCTTGGTATTAGCAAGAATAGCATTTTGGTTGAAGTTAGGCTGGGTAATAGATGTACTCTGAGCACTGAAATAGCGGGAGAAATGCTTGCTGTGAAAGACAATTACAAATCCCGGCTTTGCACAGATGCTCGTACGAGGCCTCTGTTGTGTAATGCCAGATGCGAAAATATCCCTTTGTTCAACAGTTCAACGCAGTTTGTTCAACAGACGGCGACAATTTCGTATCGGATTCATTCAGCTGAGCTCATCTATAAATTATTGAAACGGCCTGGGATTTCCCTGCCTGGGAGATAACCTCTTTTTATCCGGGCTGCGTACCTGGAGCGGAGACCAGTGATGCTCCCGGCTCGGCATCCCCTGGAGGAAAGCTACAGGCAATGCATTCCCAACGCTTTTGCTCCAACCAAACCTTGCTCTCAAAGGGAATAAACAATCTCCGGGACACACTGCGGGACTCAGCTGTTTGTGTGGGGCCTGTGGGAGACAAATGTCGTCGATCAGCATTATTTAGAGGAGTATTATTTAGAGGAATATTATTTTTTCCCACTCTTTTCCCTGGTAAAAGATAAGAAAGCAGACGTGCACACTGTGGTTTCATCTAGTTGAGTTTTTAAATCACGGCAGAAAATACTAGGGGTGTGTTCTGCACCCTCCTAACTGCCCCTTCTACCCCATGCTCTGTGCTCGGCGATTCAGCGTGTAAGTTCGTTCCTCGGGGCAGAGACCCATTGGTCCTCATTATCCCGACAAGAACCACGCACACCCTTGCTGCTATATATATATATATATATATATATATATAAAATCATCTTGCATATAAAACTGGGGTTGTCATGGTGATTTGAAACTCCCTGAAAGCTGGCGGTAATGCAGTTAATCTTATGCACATATCTACACTTATTTAAAATCAGCCATATGACAAGTCACCTTATATTTAATGGCATCCAACCCACCCCTTAGGGAGCAAAAAATCTGCATAGGCTGCGCAGCTGCCTTTTGCGGGGAGTAATATTTTGAGCATCTTAACTGCATTTGACCTCACCTGGCTGCCAGATGCTGTCAGCTATTCCTACAGCCGTGCAAACGGTCTTCCTCGTTTCTAATTTACAAAAGAGGAAGCGTAGCTTTTGGTCGGGGTTCGGGGCTGACATGGAGGGAGAGCCCGGGTCTAATTCTTAATGACGCCTCAAAGTTCAGCCTGAGGGTGGGAAGCTGATGTTTTCTCCGTGTGGGATATTCCTTAAATATTCAAAGAAGAGACAACCAGAGGAGGGGAAAAAAAACAACCAAAAGAGGGATTAATTTTGCCATCACTGTAGAGATGCTCTGCAGGGAGCAGTTCACCTCCTGAGGAAGTCAGTGGGATGGGATCAGGCCTTGAGAAGTCACTGTGACACGAAAAGGAGGTAGAAGTATTAATATTTAGTTTTCAAGGACTGGAGGTTATATGTCCTTCTTGAAGAGACCCCTTTCTGTACCCATCATTAAATGTAAAATATACAATTCTTTCCACATCTGTATTGAACTCAGTCTGGAGGTAACGATGAGATGTTCCTGAGTAATATTGCACAGTCCAAAGGAGTTTGCACCATCATCAAATGAAATTATTAGTTTGTCCTAAAATGAACTTTACAGCAGTCCAGCTCTGGTTTCGCTGGCTGTTGTGCCCTGTGCATGCTGAAAGCCCCAGACATGGTGGCTGAGTTCAGGTTGTTTTGTTTTAACGTTGGATTAACGGAGGGCTCTTTTTTTGAATGTCAGTGCATTTACACTCCTAAAAAAATTGTGTGTGCAGTACCAATTAGCTTCTCAAACGGTGATTGGGAAAGA
>NW_009649047.1:1040706-1072648 GCF_000708025.1 Charadrius vociferus | reverse complement strand
AGTGAATAATAGTTAATTTGGGGCATTTGCTGCAGACAAAGACTGCAATGTGCTCAAGTTTTGAGGAGTTTAGCAGCACCATGAAGAATTACATATAATGTTCTGGTGCTCCTATTTACCGGGTTCCCACGCGGCTGCTGAGCCCATGTTGGTTTTCCCATATCGATATGGAGCGGTCTTCTGCCTCCCTCGTTAAAGACTGAGAAATCCTCCATCCATCTCAAGCCTACATGGTTTTCCTTGCTGGGTTAATCAATAAATGGGTATTTTAACCTGCAGCTGGTGGTCCTTAGTGTTGAACACATTTTAGTACCAAAGGTACCAAACTCTCAGTGTCTTTCAGCAAAGGGAAGGGCCGGTTTCAGCGTGTGATGTTCAGAACAGGGGTTGTACATTGTGTTTAGGGAGGAGGAAGGGGAAGAAGGCCTCCGTGACCTTTATTTATGGTTCCTTCAGGCAATGTGGTTGTGGTTTCAGTTCCCGTGGCTGTGCTCGATGAGGTGTGAGCATCGGGCAGGGCTGTGCTCCTTTCTCTCTCTCTGGTGGCCCGGAGCAGCACGGACAAATGAGGACTTGAAACAGATTTTGTCCCTCTGTTAATAGCAAAAGAGAATTAGCAGAACTTCTCTTAATTATCTCCTTTGGAAAAAGAGTTTTACTGCAAGAAAAAGACAAAGTCTGCAGGATCAGGCCAAATTATGATAAGGAAAAAGAAACTGTAATCCTTATGTTCAACAAAAGCCCTGTGACTCTTATGGCAACAATGACCTTTTGGGAACAAGCATAAAGGTGTGCAGGAGAACTCGGGTGGGTGGGTACATTCGGTATTTGCTCTTCAAGGATTAACTATAGGGAAAACTAAGAGGAAAGGACGTGCGCTGCAATGAGGCACACGGCATACAGACACTGTTCCCCTCTGTGTCCCCCTTCCTCCCACTCCTCCTTTGTAGGATGTGCCTTACCCCGCTGGGCTCCGTGGCTCTATCTACACCAGCAGCCCTGAGCTTGAGCATCTTCTGGGATGCAGGATGAATCCTGACATCTTCCCTGCTGTGGAATTGTTACCGGGGCTCCTTCTTATGGTTTTGGCCCAAAGCAATGAGTGCTCTACCCAGAAAGGTCTGGACATTTAGATCTTTTAGCTGGACCAGCTGGCCTACCACTTTGTTTACTGGTAGAAATCTGGGCCATTCATTTAAAATAGTGTGATTTAAGGACTGGACTATGTTTTCCTCTCTTCCTACTCCGTTCTTTTGATTACACTTTAAATTTCTTTTTTTTTTTTGCCGTCATGTCTTCCTCTCCCTTCATCTTCCTCGCCTTTGTTCTTTGCTTGTTGCTTGCTAACACTTGTTACTATATATACAGTATTTCTGAACTGAAAAGCTTTCATGCGGTACCGTTATTTCTTGACTAGCTAAGTGCTTTCTCTGTTACTTAGTACTGACTCTGACAGACACATGCCTCTGGCTTATTAATCTCGTAGAGTGAGGTTCATTATGAGTATGTGCTATTAGCAAACAGGAAAGTGCTTACTTATAATTGCTGTTCTCTAAAGGTTGCCTTGTCTGTGGATTCAGATTCATCATCGTCTTTGTTCTAGAAAGTGAAAATCTGTTTCTGCTAATAGGGCTGGCCCTTATTAAACCAAGCAGCAGTCAGCGGTGGCTTTAGGGGACGATCTATTCTGCTTTTTTTTCAAGTATTCCCAGGGATTGCCAGTGGGATGGCACCTCTGCATTCCAACTGAAGACCTGAAGACTGGATTCAGAGGTCCTCGGTCCTGTCCATGTTATACCACAGATAAAGTACATGTGCAAATGTGATCTGTCACCACAAACTCCTGCAGGGGAACTCAGCAGCCCCATCCTACCCTATTTCCATACCTGGGTTTTCTGTACTAAACATAACCCTCAAGTCCATGTATTGTCCTAGATGCTGTGATGACTCTGCAGCCACTCTGACCTTGTTGCCTCTGCATCCTTTGCCAAGTTGCTGCATGCGAGGAGTGAGAAGGACAAAAAAGGAAGCAGGAATCTCGGCAGAGGTCAAAAGAAAGCAGACGTCATAGCAGGAGGTAGCACTGTCATCCTCCTGAGATCCAACATCAAGGGTGCTTCCAGCCTGGCTTCATGCTGCAAGTGATTCTGCTGGGCACGCTTCACTGAGAACATCATGTTCGGGTGTCATATGTAGGATATGTAGGATATATAGGATGACATGTAGGATGGTCTCCAGTGTCCTGTTTATTCATGATGTTCTGCTTTGCCTAGTGATACTTGCAGAATGGGAAAGCGCCTCCATTGGTTTTGCAGGATCAGCCTTGGAGCAGAGAAGGGGAGAAGTTGGTGAAGACCTCATTACTAGACAGTCTCTGGGTGATGGTCCTCTGGGAGAGTGTGTTTATTAGTAGATGTCACTATGAGGGAGAGAGAGACAGCTCATTGATAGGTGATGGATCTAACTGGGTTTCTGATCTCTTAGCCAGTGGAAGTCCCATCAGATCGGTGGCCTGCCAGAAGCAAGTAAAGGCCTTCCCAAGACTGGCCTACCCTGTGTGGCGCTTCTGCCTTCTCTGGAGGTAGCTTTTAAAGGCTTGAGTGTCCTTGCTGTGCAAGCTATCAGAGCCATAATCCATGGACTCAATCATGAGCAGCTAGAGGTGATGGAGTACTTCCTGGGACTTTCCATACCCAACCCAATTTACTACTCTAGGTATAGCCTGGATGTTTCAGGCGGGGTCCAAGAGAGAATTTGGTGTGGATGAATTCTCTGGGGAATGTCTTTAGGCCTGGGAGCCCTTGTCCCCAGGGTACCAGGTCAGTGAGCTCCTACAGCACTCTTACAGGCACCATAAAACTGTCTCTGGGTGGACGGCTGGGGACTGTGGTCTCATAGATGTTACTGAGGGTGTTATTGCAGGACAATTTAGATGCAGGCTGAATATGCTTGGAGGCGTGTCTTCAGTCATGTTAGTTTTCCTAAAAGAAAAAAAGTCAACCTGAGTCATAGAATCACAGAATCATAGAATGGTTTAGGTTGGAAGGGACCTTGAAGATCATCGAGTTCCACCCCCCTGCCCTGGGCAGGGACACCTCCCACCAGCCCAGGTTGCCCAAGGCCACCTCCAGCCTGGCCTTGAACCCCTCCAGGGATGGGGCCTCCACAACCTCTCTGGGCAACCTGTGCCAGTGCCTCACCACCCTCACAGGGAAAAGCTTCTGCCTAATGTTTAATCTAAACCTGCCCTCTTCCAGTTTAAAGCCATTCCCCCTCGTCCTGTCACTCCATGCCCCAGTAAAAAGTCCCTCCCCAGCTCTCCTGTAGCCCCTTTAGGTACTGGAAGGCGGCAATAAGATCTCCCCGGAGCCTTCTCTTCTCCAAGCTGGACAGGCCCAACTCTCTCAGCCTTTCAATGAGATGAGAAGTCATTTTGCCTCTCACTGGAAGCCATACAGCACAGTAGTAAAAAGAAGTTGGAGAACAATCCCCAAAATATTGCAGAGGAGAGGGTTTAAAGGGTCCAGGAACTTAAGAGAACTCCGTTTACTGTGTTGTCCCCAGTGGAAGATCAGCTGAAGGTCGTATCTACGTTTTAATGTGTGTGTGATTCTGAGACAACTGGTGACTACTTCTAATGTCTTGAGGGAAACCTGAAAATAACTTTTCTTTAAAAACTCCCGTTTTCAGTAAAACCCTGAATTCAGTCCATTCCCCAACATGCAGGATGGTTCACAAACAAAAAGGCTCTGATGCCTTCACGGCTTTCTGGTCTACAAGAGCAGTGCTGTGAGTATTTGGAAGTGCTACCCAATATTACTGCCCAGTGTCCGAGCCGTGTCCTTCTCCGGGTGGGAGCAGAGGGACCGCAGCTCTCCAAGAATCACACAACACCTGAAATTTGTAGCTCAGACAGTAACAGATCAGATCGCAGCACAGGGACCAGCGCCGCTTCCACCTCGGGCTGAGCAACAGCAAAATGCAAGCGGTATTTTAACATTTTAAGTTGCGCATTTTAAGTCTGGGAAGCCAAGGAAGTCAACGGCGGAATTGAAACATGAATCCCTCAACCTGTCCTCTCATCACTATAAATCGCTGTGGTGTCTAGCAGAGCCGTCCCAGGCTCTTCTGGAACATACAGATGTGTGAAAGGTTGCGGAAAAAGATTATTTAAGAAACAGTATGCAATGATCTGATAAAAGATGACAACATAATTAATATCCTCAAGGAGGCAGAGTTAAAGCTCTATGAGCCTTGCATTTCTCATTTCCTGACTTTTGAGTGCTTAACTGTGCATATTTAATGTTATATTAAAATAAAAGAGAGGTGCACGTTATAAGCAAATAGTCCCTTCCCTGCTACTTGAGGATATTGAATTATTTCACGGAAGATGCATTGTTTTGATGATATCTGCATGATGTGAATTGAAGTGACATCAGCTGTGATCCACATTTATAATTCTAATTTAGAATATCATATTAGTAAATTGGGACGTGCATTATTCTAGCCTGTATCAGAGTACGCGCTGCTTTTTTGGCAGACATGAGTTCAATATGAAATCGAAAGAGGGTTGTTCTGATGGGAAACAAAAAGAGGCCGAGGCTGTTTTGCTGCTCCGCAACATGCTGTAACATAGAGCGACTGGTTAGGACTGGGGAGAGAAACATGGTCTGGGGAAGTGACCTGGAATGTATTAATAACTTTGCTGCTGGGGATGTTGGAGCTCCGTTAATGTAAGACTTATCTGAAATGAGGTAAAGCCGCTTAGAAAGAGCATTCTGAACATAAGGGTAGGTAGTGACTTTTTAAGAAGCGGTGGGGAAGGAGCTCAGTGGGGATTATTCCCTGAAACGTTGCTGAGACACACTGCAAATGTTTCCTCTTATAACTTCTTAAAAGAAAAAAGTGAATTCACAGCAGGCATCCTAGGCGGAGCGTCGCCGGTTTGCTCTTGAATCTGCCTCGCCGCCTGTGCCAACGTCTTCCAGCTCCAGCGCCTCAGGTGGAAAAGTCACAAGTCTGCACAGCCTTGCAGATGGGAGATCCGCATTAAGTAATAAAATCCGAAATCAATGCGCAGCACTTGGCAGAGGTGGAGTACGGAGGTGTCGCTGCAACTAATGGCAGGACTGTCGCTCTCAGTGTCCGTTACCCTCCGC
This sequence comes from Charadrius vociferus, assembly GCF_000708025.1. Classification (NCBI taxonomy): domain Eukaryota; kingdom Metazoa; phylum Chordata; class Aves; order Charadriiformes; family Charadriidae; genus Charadrius; species Charadrius vociferus. The sequence continues at coordinate 1,067,489 of NW_009649047.1, read as the reverse complement.
TTGCCGGCAGATTTGTAAAGCTGTGTTTCGGGGTGGGAGTTATTTTCCGTGCTGCGGGGAGGGCGGCTGCGTGAGCACCTCTCTGCTTGAACATGGCAGGGTTGGTGGGGACCGTGAGCTATGGTGGCAGCTCTGTTCCGTGCTGAAAAGGTAAAGCACGCTCTCATTCTCATGCTCTTAGAGCACCGGGGCTTTTTCCTCCCTTCCAGACCTTCTTTGTGTATCAAATGCCCGTGAAGACCCTATCAGAACACCAAGCCTCTGGTACCAAGTAGGAGTGTCCAAGAGACAGAAGTGCCTTGACTGTAGGCAAAATATAAGTGAGATGATTTTGTGGGCATTTTAGGAGATATAAGGCTACTGCATGTATTGAAATTTGCACAAAACCATATACCCACAAAAACATATTTACATCTGTCTCCCAAGACCACTCCTTATAATAAGTATTCTTATGGGATCAGTAAAATGTTTGGATAGGTGTGGAGAGGAGACTGGAACGTGCAAAAATTAGTTTTAATGGATAGAATCATAGAATAGTTTAGATTGGAAGGGACCTTTAAAGGTCATCTAGTTCCAACCCCCCTGCCATGGGCAGGGACACCTCCCACCAGCCCAGGTTGCTCCAAGCCCCATCCAACCTGGCCTTGAACATTTAACCTGGCCTTGAACATTGAACATTGGGATACTGAAGGCATTCTCATGGTCCCTGGCACTTCCTACCCATGCAAACCTGGAATAATTGCGTTTGTAGATGTAGACCTAAACCAATCAGATTCAGATTAGAATCAGGTCTGTTCTGTGGGCAAAGAATTGCAAACAACTTTTACCATCATGTGTCCAATTCTCATGCACCAAATCTGTGATTCTGGAAGTCTGAAAATTGTTCAAACTGCATAAAAACAGAGAACAAGATGTGTTGGGTCTGACCAAAGATCCACCCAGCCCATTGCTCAGGTGGAATCCATCTAGGCTGGATCCTCACCTAGTGTCCATCAGCGTCACGCCTTGGTGGCCATGGCCGGTTTACTGGCATTTTGATAACTGTATTGGAGGATGTGGACTTTGTTATAGCTTCTCTGGAGTTCTGGTTCATGTGGCAGGAGGAAAGGTCTGCCTTTCCCTCAACCTAGATGTGACGGGGTGGGGAAAAAGCATGGGTCAATCTCCTTTGGTGTGATCAGAGAGACCCAGGCAGTAGGCAGGTTTGGAGATAAGGTGACTGGCATAAGAGATGAGATATTCAGGTTCAGAAGGGAGCCCGAGAGCCCAGGCTGCCAATCCTTCCTTTCCCAAAGGTATTAGGAGGAAAAGGACAAAGTTTAGGCCCTGGAAGATGTGACATTTGGTTTATCATCATTCTTTCTTCATTGAGTCGCATATGCTACTCCTTCGGTAGGTGGATCACAAAACGAGCTCCTGCCACACCTTGGAGAGGAAGAGCAGCTCTGAGAAATCTATCACCTGCTTTCTGGCAGAGAAGAGTTCTCTTGGAGATTTGGAGCAGACTTAAGAAGGAATGAGGGACCCTTCTCCTTGGATCCCATTGACAGGCTGAGAGAGTTGGGGTTGAGCCTGGAGAAGAGAAGGCTCCAGGGAGACCTTAGAGCCCCTTCCAGTGCCTAAAGGGGCTCCAGGAAAGATGGGGAGGGACTCTTGATCAGGGAGGGGAGCCATAGGATGAGGGAGAACAGTTTTAAACTGAAAGAGGGGAGATTTGGATGAGATATCAGGAAGAAATTCTTTCCTATGAGGGTGGTGAGCCCCTGGCACAGGTTGCCCCGAGAAGCTGTCGCTGCCCCATCCCTGGAGGTGTCCAAGGCCAGGTTGGACAGGGCTTGGAGCAACCTGGTCTGGTGGGAGGTGTCCCTGCCCATGGCAGGGGGTTGGACTAGATGGTCTTCAAGGTCCCTTCCAACCTAAACCATTCTGTGATTCTGTTCTATGAATATTGTACTCACCAAAGGTCCAGCTGACAATCAGGAGGCGAATCTGACGGTGACAGCATACAGAATTGGAGGTAATTGGATCTTCAAGGTCCCTTCCAACAAGAACCATTCTATGATTCTATGGTTCTATAACCTGAGGACGTGGAGCCTGGTAGCACTCCTCAGCAGGATTTACAAGACTTCATGGTGGCTGATGACATAGCATAAAGAGAGATTTAGATGCCATAGGAAAGCCTGGCCAGAGCAGAGGAGAAACATTCACCCTCAACCCTGCTTGGATGTGTCTGTGGCCAGTAGAGGAGAAAGGAAGGGTTTAGGTTTACTTTGCTTCCACAAACCGTTAAAGATTGTGTGACAGGCTACACTATTATGTGAAAAAAAACCCTACAGTGCCAACAAAGTTAAACATGCCACTGTCACTAACATCCTTACATTAAAATACTGTAAGAACAAAGTAATAATTTCTTTTATAAAGCCGTAGTTATTTTCTGGTCACTGGTAGTATCCTGGATATTGTCTTCTGCTATATTTATACTCCTTACAAAGAGGGGAGCTGCGGCAGCCACAAAGACCGATTGCCAGGTATCGAAATCTTAAGGCCAAAAAGGCTGTCACGTGATGTAAACGTTGGAGAAGATATTTCTGTGAATGTGAAATGTCGTGGCTCTGCGTCAGGACTCGCCGGTCCTATCCCTACCTCTGCCAGCAGACTGCTTTGTAGGACACCGCGGCTTGTTCTCCCTTCACGCCTAGTTTGCACCAAAATAACTCCGCCGACATCAAAGGCCCTACGTGTGAGCTGCAGCGAAGAGAGGAGGAGGAGGAGGAACAGACACTTCAGGTGCCGTTGCACGTCGCAGTCAAGCAAGTCGCGCAACCATCTGCTATTGGGAGAGGTGACCCTGACTTCTCCTCTCTTCTGCTGTCCCCTTCCACCCCTTCTTTTTCCCCAGCACTCATGTGGGACTGTGCTGAGCCACTTCAGAGAACTAAACTGGCAGAATATTTTGTACACTTTCACGGGTTGGTCTTCCACTGATACAATTCCTTGGGGAAGTTGACCAGAAGGTAAGAGGAGCACCAGCACCAACCTGAGGAAACTGGGAGTGTGCGAACAAGAGGGATGAGGAGAGGTCTGAGCAGGACTGTCTGTTACAGCAGCATCTGATCCTTTCTTCAGGTGATGTTAGCACCTCAGCTTGTTTCACAGGCATTTTTCTTTTTTAAGTAACATGATGTTTTGTATGATGCTTCACTGATCTCCAAGGTATTGAGGCTGAGCTAGTTTTTGTAAGTTGTAAGTTTAAAAAGTGCTTTTGCTAAGAGACTATGGTGAAGAGAAACAATCTTTCTCTGGGTACGTTCAAAGGAACAGTTTATCTAAAGGCAACAATTTATTATGTGTTATTTTATCTGCACTGACTGACAGGGTGCAGAGTCAATTCAAATGACCTGATGATATTTGCTGTTGCTTAAGAGCCCAGAGAGGAATAGTCAAAAACCAGCTGGATGTAACCCATTCAGCCTCAGTACAACTGTATGAATGAGGAAAAAAAAGAGAAGTATGAGTACAGAATTTGAAGATTTGACCCAATTAGAAGGGCCAGGTATGGAACTCTTCACTTAGATCTTGACAAGCTTTTATTGTAGCAAAGTGGTTGCTGCGCCAAAACTTACGAGTCTGATTTCCTAACTGAATCCAATGGAAGTTTGCCTGAAAAGCACTAAGTTCATTGTTTGGCGCGCTGATTCCAGTGACAGCTTTGAATGGGTAAGACCTAAGTCTGAATTCAAGATTTAGCCCTTAACTCTTTGTTTATAAGAATACACACTCCCCAGCACTGTTAACATCACTCCTTTCTTATAAATATAAAATGCCCTTTTTTTTGACACAGAAATTGAGAAACACCTTACGTATTCACAGAGCGTAAGTATTGACACTACAGTACTTCATGACGTTTAGGCCCAAGGAATCATTAGTATGTTGAAGAGCTGGTGCGTCTATCTGATGTATGAACTTGCTAGTGGCTAAATGGGAAAGCCTGAGGCTGCCACATTAAATTTGCTGGTGTCACAAGGAATAGAGCAGAGCATCCTTGAAGTAATTACAGGTGAGTGGACCAATGTACTCGTGCAAATGTAGTTCCATTAAGACATTTTCCATCACATTCTCTCTTATAAATCTGGATGTTTTATTGATGCAGAGCTAAATCAAGTATCTGCCATCACTACATTCTCTTCTTCCACCCCCAGCTGGCATTTCATGCAGCACATATTGCACTTTTCTTTTTGAACAGAAGCCTTTTCATCTACTGGAAAGCAGAAAAATGCCATAGGTGACATAGTTTAGCAGCATTTAACACATTAAATAGCTCCCTGAACTGCTGCAGATGGGGAAAAAAGAGAGTCCTGTATGCATGTCAAAGCTACAGGAAAACACATTTTGCTTTCAGAAATGAGCACTGCATTTTCCGTGCACGTAGTTTAAAGAGAACAGAAACTTGGGCCTGGAAAGGATTCCCTAGGCCGTCTCATCTGGTTCCTTGTTATTCTGGGCAACCTCCTCAATGAAGCCTTCCCATAAGTGAATCAAGTACCATTTAACATCCAGTGAGGTTTTTCTTTCATCTATTCCCATTGGGAGGTTATTTCCTAACTTCATTTATCTGACACTTAAAGATTTTATTTTTCTTTTTTTTTTTTTTTCATTTACAACTTACACTCCTTCATGGCCAGTTTAGCCCCATCTGTGGTTCAGATTCTCTCGCAAACCCTCTCCACATCTGCTGGGTGCTCACTGGCCTTGCACAGAATACAAAAAGGCTTTAAAGGACCAGGATAACAAGGTATAGCAATTCTTCTTTGCCAGAAGGTACAATATTTTAGAAGAAAGCTGTCGGTCACTGCCTCTTGAGTTAATTCTTTATGCTAAGTATTACAAAATCATGGCACAACCAAGCTGATCATAGACAAATTAGGAGGTTGAAACCACGGAGGATTAGAGGTGTACTTGCACCAGGAGCTTGAGTGAGCTTTTTCGAGTATTTTCACAAAGATGCTGTGAGGGCTGGAGCCCCTCTGCTGTGAGGAGAGGCTGAGAGAGTTGGGGCTGTTCAGCCTGGAGAAGAGAAGGCTCCGGGGAGACCTTATTGCGGCCTTCCAGTGCCTAAAGGGTCTACAGGAGAGCTGGGGAGGGACTTTTTAGAAGGGCATGTAGTGACAGGATGAGGGGGAATGGCTTCAAACTGGAAGAGGGGAAATTTAGATGAGATATGAGGAAGAAATTTTTCACTTTGAGTGTGGTAAGCCCCTGGTGCAGGTTGCCCCGAGAATCTGTGGCTGCCCCATCCCTGGATGTGTTCAAGGCCGGGTTGGACGGGGCTTGGAGCCACCTGGTCTGGTGGGAGGTGTCGAGGTTGGAACAAGATGATCTTCAAGGTCCCTTGCAACATAAACCAACCTGCGTTGCCACTTTGACTAACATGTCCTCATGTCCAAATACACGGTAGGGTGCTGTATGCCATGTTGATAGCCGGGGCAACGGTAAGGCTGCAGATTCCCCGATACAGCACAAATATTTGAATGGAGCAATGAATAGGCAACAAGATGGGACAAATTAGTCTAGAGTGAAGTATAAGCACGTTCTGCTGCCAAAGAGCAAGGGGCGAGGGTCAGTGTCAGAAGGCATTGGATGTGAGGTCCTTGGATAGGTCCAGCTGGCTTGCCAAAAAAGCTTCTTTCACAGCCAGTTTTATCCCCGAATCTTGGCAAGTCAGCAGTGGAGATCAGCTCATAAGACTTATAGATATCAGAGAGGTAGAAATCACGTAATTCTGAAGGGCTTAGCTGCAAATATCATTTAATGGCAGAAGATGGATGTAAATACCAGAGCCAAAGTGTCATCAAAATGAAAAATGACTTAAGCCTGCTTATCCAAGCTCATGTCATCAGCACAGATAAATTAATGGAATAATGTTTTAAGCTGCTTGATAATGTACAAGTGGAAAAAACCCACAACAGTGCTAATATGGAATGGATTAAGAGATGCCCAAAAATAGCCTCTAAAATTACGCTGTGTAAAAGTTCTGTAATGTGAATAAACCATGTAGGAAATGCTCTAGACAGTCACACTGGCAGGCTGCTGTGGTATACCTTGTTAAAGGAAATTATTAACCTGCCTCTCTCTCTCCTGGAGCTTTTTTGAACGATTACATCCCTGGATTGTGCTTGTCCTATTAATAGGCGCATCGTGTCAGTGGAGCAAAGTTTGAAGGGCATAGTCTGGCTTCATTCTTCTTATTAGAGTCCTTTATTTTTGGAAACAGGGTGGCCGCTTGGAAACTGTCTTTAGGAATGATCCCTGAAACTATGCTTGGAAAGCAACGGAAAGCGTGTTAGTTGGCCTGGGCTAAAAACATGCCATGGGCTGCTCTAAAAGCTTAGCGATCCTGATGGTTGAGCTCCTCTGCCCATGCCCTACCATGGTTTCATTACTAGTATGGCTGTTGTAGCCCTATGATGTTTTAGTAGCTCTGTGGATATAATTGAATAAAAGAATCTCTCAGGAGCTAATGGGGATCATTGGGTAGACACAGTGTGCTTCAATGTAAGCATAGGCTGAGAACAATATCTTTGAGTGTAACTTGTTTATGTTAATTATTAGAAAATTTGAAAGGAAGAGTGCTTCGTTCCTTTAGAGCACATGTGGCTGATAGCAGAGGAAGCAGTGATAACTTCATGGTCATCATATCAAATGTTACCAAAAAAAAGGGGATATTCTCCTTCTTAGCTTTTTTTTTTTTTAATAGCCGAAGATCTTCCTTTTCATACCTGGATTTGAAGTCTTCCATTTTAATCATTTCTAAGTACTCCACTCTTCAAGATCAGTTGATTCTTTTTCTATGATTTTCCAATTCCCTTTGTGTTGACCTCAGAGCTGTTAGCGGTTACAGGTGGCTGGAACTTGCAGGAGACAGGTGAGGTACTGGGGGACTGGGAAGAGGCATATTTGGTGCCTGTCTTAACACAAAAAGGGAAGGGAGGGAGGACCTGACAATGGAGAGAGAGATCAGCCACTCTAGCTTAATTCCCAGAAATATAAATTCCTAGAAATATCCTGGCACAAATAATCAAAGCCTTTGCAAGCACCCAGAAGATAACGAGGAGCTAAGTAACAGTGAACGTGGACCTGTCAAGAACAAATGACATCAAACTAATCTAATTTCCTTCTGTGACAGGATAAAAAGCCTCGTGGACAGAAGAGAAGTAGTAGGTGTCATACGTCTTTGTGCAAGAAAGCTTTTGACACTGCCCCTTGTGACATTCTTGTAAGCAAGCTAAGGCAACAAGGTCTACGGGAAACTACTATAAAGTCTGCATGAAATTTGCTGGAAAGCTGTAGCTGGAGAATTTAACAATAGTTTTGACATTTTTTCTGCATCAAAGTAGAAAGATGCATTGAATGGAGTTGCACAGGGATCTGGTTTAGGCAAGTGTAGTGAACTGTGGGTATTTGGAGTGGAAAACAGCAAGGCTAGGAGGCTATTTTGTAGGAATAGGTTTAGGATGAGGATGGTGAATGGGACCCAACGATGCGGCGTTCTTGGAAAAACATACAAATACATCTTGGGATGTATATTTATGAAGCTAGCCTACAAGCCATATGCATTAAACCTGCTTTATTCAGCTCTCAGAAAGCCGCGGCTGTTTTGCTATGCATAGTTCTGGGTGACGTCTTTCAACAAAACCCAGATCAGCTGGTGGGGATATAGAGTAGAGCAATAAGAATGGTCAGAGATGAGAAAAGACTGGGCAAATATCCGTCAGGAAAGCTGGAAATGTAGCTGCTTCTGTTGTGGGACGGTAGGATGACCTGCAAACTGGGTGATATCATGGTGAGAGGTGTATACTGTGCAGAGAGGTGGGTGTTGGTCTCTTCTCACAAGTTACAACCGATAGGACAAGGGGAAACGGCGTCAAGTTGCACCAGGGGAGGTTTAGGTTAGACATTAGGAAAAACTTCTACACTAAAAGGTTTATCAAAGACTGGAACAGGCTGCCCAGGGAAGTGGTTGAATTGCCATCCTTGGATGTATTTAAAAGCCGTCTAGATATGATGCTTAGGGACATGGTTTAGCGGTGGGCCTGGTAGAGTTAGATAACGGTTGGACTTGGTGATCTTATAGGTCTTTTCTAGCCATAACGATTCTATGATTCTGTGGTGGCTTTTTGTATGAGTATATTTTGTTAACTCATTTGTATTGTTCTGTGTTGAAGTAGCGAATGAACATATGAAACAGGATTAGTCCTAAGGATGTTCCTTGAGGAACTCCATTTTTAATCTTCCTCCAGTCTAATCTTGCTCTAATTTAGGGTGCTCTTCTGTCATGTTTCTTTTAGCCAGAGTCCTCGTACTAATTAGCATCTTTACTTTTATCACAAATAGTTTCCCATCTGGCACTAAATCAAATGCTTTAAGTATTTCTAATATTAGGAGTCACAACAGAGCTGTTCAGTCAAGATTTTCCAGAAAATTAAGAAAGACTATTAACTCTGTCCATTCTTAGAAACTCCTATGGATGCTAATATTGCTTAAAGTGATGTATTTTACCAATCTGTCAGATGCATTAGGTCTGCTTATCTATGCCGAATATTTGGGCCCTCAAGGTCTGCCTGTCTTATATTTGGTGGTCTGAATTGAGCTTAAATGTCACGGTTGCCAAGGCCATCATGTTAATCACCTGTATTAAGGTGTGGGGGGATTGTATTTATTGTGGCCTTTCCTCTGTAGCTGCACTATGCCGAGTGCAGGACACAGTTTACACATGTAGTAGAAAGAATTCCTTTGGAAAAATACAGTGAGATGAGTGTTAATTCCAACACCTCTTCTTTCCAAACAGTAAAAAGGCTCAACCTACATAGTCCATTTATTCTCTGCTTTGTGAAGTTTCTGTAACAGAATCAGAATCTTCTGTGGGAACTTGATTGTTGCTCGAAGCCAGTCCCGGATCCAAAGAAAAATTTATTTCTGACTCCCGTCTTCTCCTGTTTTACTGCACTGGAAGTGGAGAAGCGGTTAAATCTCTCTCTCTCTCTCCGTCTCGTACGCACGCACACACGCACGCACGCACGCAGGCAACACACCACTTTATACGGCGTGTCTGCTTGGCAACTTGTGAGAGTTCTGCTGGCGCGTGGGAGAGACCTGCAGGAGTCAAGTGCAGCATTAATGTAAGTTCCCAGTGGTTTAGAGGGAAGCTCATTACTGACCTGGCTTGTGCGTCTCGTTCATTTACAGTAACGCTTTAAATATTTAATCGATCTCTCATTCTTTCCTGTCATGGGCCATTTTCCCTCAATTGATTCCTTTTTGGGGGGCGGGGATGGTTGGAATGCATTTATGTTAGTGGAATTCTATGAATTATACTCATTAAGAGGCCAGATACAATAGGCCAATGTGGAATTAGTCTGAGCTTCATATTGTATTTTTTGCCCCAGGTTCTCAAAGCACTTCAGGAGCATTAACTAGATCAAGGTGAAGAGCAAAGCTCTGCTGAAAGTTAAAATACCTCCTTAAGTTCCCAGGAGCTGCTGCTTAGGAGCTGTGGCTGCAGAGGTAACAGGATTATCCTTTCTATAATGCTCAGCTCACTCGGCTTCAGCCTTTCTGGGTTTTCTGTCATGATGAGGGATGGGATGCGTCCTACCTAAAGGGAAAGAAAGTGGAAGGTCGGCGTGAGAATCATCGCTTTTTCCAGCAAAAAGGTGTACGGTCTTTGTGGTTGCATCTCCTGAGACTCCTCACCGGGTCAGGCAATGCTGAGGTCGAGCAGCGTCCTCGTGTTACCCAATTTAGCTATGAAACATCTCCTCTGGCGGTAGAGGTGGTGTAACATGTGTTTTACAAGTGCGCAAATAGAAGCACAGGCAGGGAAGGAACCTGCCCCAACCTCTCATCTACAGACTCGTAAATCTTGTGTTGACTTTGTGGGATCGCACATTAATTTTTACCATGAAGGATTTGACAGCAACTTACTTTTTTTTTTTTTTTTGTGATATTTTTAGTAAGGTCCCTCAGCCTCTCTTTGTACTCCTGTGAAATAGGCGTTGGGCAGCGTGTGCTTGTAAAGACAGCCGTAGCGGGCACATTTACTTTATGCGGCTCCTGAACGCACCCGGGGGAACGGTGAAAACAATATCACACACCTCGGGGGTTGTACAGGGGTCTCGGAATACAGTTTGGCCTTGTTCTTGATGAAGATGAGATCACTTCGTAAACCCTATAAAGAAAGAACCGTGGGGTATTTGCCTTTCACCAAGCCAGGCTCAGAGAAGATAATAAGAAACCTTCGGTAGCTGAAGGCGGACGCTTTCAATAGGCAGGCAGAGGGGACTTTCAGCAAATGTGCTTTAAGATAGGATAACAAAACAGATATTCTGGGCTGCTTCTGAGCCCGGCGAGTTCTTTGCCACTCCCGGTGAATGTGAAAATCTCCTTGAAAATGGGTTGTCCTCAAATCGAATTAAATCCCTTGCGCGCTTCCTCAGTTGCTGTTGATTTTTATTTTATTGACGGCCAAGAAACACTCAGGTGTTTCAGATATGCGTTTAAAGTGTTCCCGTGTTACCTGGTTTTGTGTTGTCGCTCTTAAATCGAAATGTGCTCAGTTAGCCCAAATGACAAACCACAAGAAGAGACCCCAAACCCATCCTGGTAACTTAGCGTGAAGTGCCATCCCACAAGCATCCCAAGTGTTTCTCTTCGAATCACAGTGCAGAAGAAAGAGAAAGCCAGGCTGACACTCCGTGGGAACGGGGTATCTTCGTGTGGAGGGATATTTTCTTTTCAACACAATACTTTGTAATATCATCCATTATTACACAGCTGAAATGCTCAGCCTTTGAACTCAGAAGGTAGTATCGCCTGACTACGAGGACCAGTGTCTGACTCCATTTATGCGATTACTATTTAAGCAAGCGTTTGAGTAGCGGGCTCTGAATACAGTTAAATTGCAAAGACAAATGCTGCTGTTGTCGTTATTGATGGTGTATGTCCTTGATACACAAGTGCTGTATCTCAAGGAGAGCTGTATTCATGCAATCGTCCACTGCTGACTTTCTCGGCACCCTTCGTTTCGGTTTTGTTTGGTAAGTGGCGGAGCCTTTGAATGAAAATGCAACATTTCAATTACTCCTCTCTTTTCTTTCCTGGAAACTGTTGAGGGATAAGAGCTGTGATTGTAATTGAAAATATCCCTACGAAGCCTCAAAATTATTATAACTGGAATTAAAATCTTATTCTTTAACTGCCATTAGTTTTCACCTTGAAAAATCATGCCTGACTTTCAAAGAAGAGAGTTTCATGGCTAATAATAATAACCTTTAAAAATTTAGCAGATTTTGACCATTCATTTTCCTATACGGTCACAAAGAAATACCCAGGGAAGTCTCAAACTTCTAGTTGCAAATTTGTTTTGCTTCGACCGGGACTTACCATCAGAAATTTTGGCATTGAGGCACCTTAGACAGGAGTAAAGAAATGATGGGCTCTTCTGTAGTCAGTGGAGCAGTGTAGGCACCTCTGGGCGGCAAAATAAATTTTAAGAGGACTGAACTGCTCTTTGCAGGTGGATATCTGTTGATGTTGATTATGGAGTGGACCGTTCTCCTAAGTTCAGGTTATGCGGGAGGTGCTGCACGTACCTGCTGCTACGTCTCCTGTGGAGGAGTTAGATGGAGCCATCCCCCTGCCACTCACCTTTTACCAGTTACGTTAAAAAAAAAAAGTACTGCTACATAAAAAAAAATACGTTTCTGCGTTAACAGAAGTTGACTACTAAACTAGTGAACGGGTGGAAGAGAAGTTGTTACTTTCAACCTCAGTCTTGCAGGTGGAGCTGGATGCTCCCCACTGTAGGGATGTCTGACAGTTCCTCTCATTGAGGATACGATACTTTGATTGATACTTTAGCCAACATTAATTGGAGAGGGGGATGGAGGGTGAAATCTTCCATGCCAGTTTTCTGCCTCCTCAGACTGATATTTTTAAAGATCCAGCCAAAATTCTTTGGGGAAGGAAGCTGGAGAAAAACATGTTGTTTTCAATACTAAAATATTTCTCCCAGCCTGTCTACGAGGAGCCCCGGTACCTCCCTGCTGCAGAGCAGAGAGATGAAATTTGGTAAGAGGGTGTCATTTGCGCATGTTCTGCTTTTTTTTTTTATTCTTTTTTTTTTTTTTTATTCTTTTTTTTTTTTTTTATTCTTTTTTTTTTTTTTTATTCTTTTTTTTTTTTTTTATCTCCCAGTGGAAATTTCCCTAGCTTTTCTTAGTTTACTGGCATTTTTTTTTTATTTATTTATTTTTTAAAAATCCCACACGTTTGGGAGAGATGTCACAGCGTTTAACAGCTGAAGCCTTCAAAAGACGCTGCAGGGGTAAGTGTCGTGCCGCTCTGCCTGCGCGTGCCCTGGTGCCACAGATTGCTTTCCGCCCCTACCTAAGCGAGAGGGATGCTCCTTACCGGCGCGGCTCACGTTTTCTCTTCGCCAGTTTGGGAGCTGGGGTTCTCCTGGGCTTCTTAAAGCGATGGCATCCAGTGCTATGAGGAGGGACAAGCTGCTGGGCTAGAAGGTGAAAATGAAAGAAATCCCATTTTAAGAGGGGAAGGGAAGGAGCAAGTTGGGAGAGAGGGAGGGGAACAGGAGAGCTGATGGGATGAGAAATTGCTGAGGGCTGCTCGGCCACATCGGAGCTGGGAGGTGGGACCAGCAGCCTGATGGGAGGAAGCCCCCCGAGTCTGCAGCCTGCAGAGCTTGGAGAGGGGCTGGCAAAGGTTTGGCGAGGGAACAGGGATGAGGAAGGGTTCAGAGGGAAATCAAAACCACCTGATGATGTGGGGGAGAGGAATCGCCCAACCATCCTTCCCACGGCTTAGCCCGAGTGCTGTTCATAACACCACAAGTCAGCACAGAGCCTATTTAAAGCCTGAACGCGTGGGTCTGCCATATATACAGCTACAGCATTCCTCCTTTCCCCTCTATCTCATTTTTAAGGTCCTATACACAGCACACGATCCCGCACCTCCTCATTTCCCGGTGAACACACAGCCTTAAATACACCAGCCGTGTTAAACTCGCCAGAACCAAGTGCTCGTTGCTGGATTTTAATCCAGCCAGCCCAGGGAACCGCCGCTTTTTTTTTACAGCGGTAGGTATTAGAAAGGAACAAGATGCACACGCTCTCAGAGAAGAAAAAGAAAGGAAATCAAGCTGCTTTCATGTGTTCTTTGTAATTATTTTTCCCCTGTTGTTCAGAATTCAAGTTGTGGTGTTTTTTTTTTTAAAAAAAAAAAAAAAAAGAGGACTCTAACATTTACTGGCAGTAATCATTTCACCATCTGCTCAGGCGTGCTGCTTCCAGAACACACGTTCTCAGCTGCTGAGCAGTCAGCTCTCCGCTCCCCTTCCTTTCGGAGACAGGGATGCCAGCAGTTCCTAAACTGTAACAGCATGAACAAGGCCCTTTTTTTTTTCTCTTTTTTTTTTCTTTTTTTCTTTTTCTTTTTTCCCTATCAGTCGCTGGAATGTTTTTTGAAAAGGCAGGAGATTTAGGACTTTTCACTGGATTGTTTCCCAGGCTGAGCTGTTCTTCCGCTTGTTCTTCATCTGAGTGCGTGCGAGTGGTAAAAATGTGGAGAATATTAATATTTTAATATTTCAGGGTGCACCAAGCAGGCTTGCTTTGTAGCAGAGCTCCACTGGCACCTGAGTGGCTCTTGAGGATGGATTTAGCCTGTGTTTCTTTAGCTGTACCCAGGAGAAAGCTTTCCTGGCGGGGTACTGTCATGCCTGCGCATAGACACCTTTGATTTCTGCTCTCGCGACCCGTAACGCTGAGCTCAGCACCCCTCTTTCTCACGGCTTCTTCCCGTTCTCCTCTACACGCTAAGCCGGCACTGAGCCGTTCAACATCCCAGTCTCCTCTCTGACAGCCCAAACCCAGCACTGAATCACGGCGGATGAAACAGGAGGAGGTGTATCTCCCTACCACATGGGCTTTGTTGGCTAAAAGGAGCTCAGACAGCCAGAGTTACCCTCTCTGCACGCTCCTGCATCACTGCCCTTCGGCTAGCGATGAGCAGAAGCACTTAAGTAAATATATGACTAATTTAGAGGGCAGAGGGTAACATTAATTAGCTCATCCTGTCCTTGAATGTTTCTGTGCCACTGACTCCCTAATCTGTGGCTCCTGCATTTTCTGTTGTTGTTTCTCATGGCAATAATAACCCGTGATCTCAGTTTGTACATTTAAATTCAAAATGAAAAAAACATCCATCAGTGAAAGACCCTATTCAATTTTCCCACTGTATAGGCAACGCTTTACAAAGAAACGAGCCAGAGTGAATTCAGAGCCCATTAGGCATGTCCCAGGAGACATGAATCTATATGCTTACAGATGTGCTTACAGATATAAATCTGCATTAAGGAAAAAAATCCTGTTTGACCGAAGGTATTTGTTCTAAACCACACGATTGAAAGTGCGGCTTTATACAGAGAAGTGACTCTGTGGGATGGCTTTGTGTGATTTTATGTGTGTTTCATTGCATCGAGATGAAATTTACTCCTTTACAAGCAGAGGAAATGTTATTTCTCTGTCAGCCTCACCCACTGGCTCTGGTTTCCATAGCCCAAGCTGGACGGGTGTTTTCCCATCCAGAAATCAGGGTGGGTTTGTTTTTTTTTTTTGATCAGCATTTGGTCCAGCTGAACTGTAACACAGACCGCAGAGGTTGGAGCCTCAAAAACTCTTTGCGAATATCCCTTGCTTCGCAAGACAGTGTCCGTGGTTGTGCGTTAGCCTCTCTATTTTCACCGTGGAGCACGCTGTGATGCTCAGACCAGTGCTTTGCTGCCATTTAAGAAAATATCAGTCTCTTGGGTTGAATGAGTTGGACATGCCATTTATAAAAAGGTTATGGGAGCCAAATATTTACCATCCTCATAGCACCGGGTGGCGACGTAGGGCAAATCAGAAGATGGGCAGGTAGGAAAAAGGAGTTGGGAAGGCAAGAAATGGAGGCTATAGACGAACAGGAGGAAGTGGGGAATAAAGAAAAAGGGAAGATATTTGGGCCTGAAGGAGCTCCTAAATATCAGAGCCTATTGCAAATTTTCCCTGTGCAAGGGAAACCCATCCATTGACCTCCTGTTGGCGTTACCTCGATGTTTATGGTGCTCTTATTCTCCGCCCTCAATGACTATCAGACACGGTTGCTGTGTGGTAAAGAGGAGCAGGAGAATCCCCTGCAGGCTTGCTGATTTTTAGGACCGAAAGCGATTTGGCCGGCTGGGATGGGCAGATGCCGGCCGCTTTCGTAAGGTGAGTGGCTGCATCGTGCAGGCTGTGCGCGACAGACACGGCTGTGGGGCACAAAGGCCGTATTCGCCAGCGGAAGAAAATGAGACAGAAACAGTCTGTGCGTGGGAGATCGGGAGAGAACGAACTGAATGACCTTATTCCTTCAACGGGAACACAGATGCCGTAAGCATGGATGAAGGGTGGCAGATTTGAGAGCATCCGTGGTGTCAGGCATGGTGGGAGAGGCCACGCTGACTTGTGATCTTGGATACGTGGCTTGGAAGAGTGTGGGAAATCCTTTAATGTGTCCCTCCTGCCTACTCCGAGTTGCCTAAATGGTGGGACCCCCGTCGCTTCACCTGGAGAAATGACAGCCTGGCACGGTTGGCATCTGTCGGTGCCTTTAGCCTTGATCACAGTGAGCGCTTGGACCCAACCCCTCCGTTTCCTTCTGGTATAACCCTCAAAGGAGCCACACTGAGCTGGACGTGAAGAGGCAGCAAAAGGGAAGCAGTTGTTCTCCGAAGGAAGGAGTAGAAGGGGTGTCGCTAACGCTGTCATTCCTCGGAGCAACATGTCCTGTCGCAGCCTGCCATGCCAAGGGAGGCACAGAGCCACGCGCCGCGTCTCCAAATGGTCTGTTAGATCCTGCTTCAAAAAAAAACAAAAAGGAAGGAGAAGACAGGGAAGAGGGCAGAGACCCCGGTGGAGGCTGGGGAGGTGTTTTTTGGGGGAGCAGCGAGCGGGGAGCCCCGTCCTTTCTCTCGACTCGCTGTAATAACCTAAATGAACAGTTCGGAGCTTGCCTAACGCTAGCCGCTTCCTAATTAGGACAAGCTTAAAAAAGGACCGCTTGGCATCCTTGTGGGTGAGAGCCATGTGCTACCTGCGGCAGGCCAACTCCAAAATGAAACTGATTTTTCCTCTTACCTACGTTCTGCATTCAAGCAGCTGCTCCTGACAGGTGCTCGCTCTCTTCCTAGCAGATGGCGACAAAAAAATGGGTTTGTTGGCAGGTTTTTGCCACAAAGCAGCCTTCTTATCGCACATATTGATGTGTATACAAACATACACGCGCGCTATCAGGCTCTCAGTTGAAAAAGTAATTCTCCTTCTGATATCAGGTCAGTCACGTGGGGTCGTCGCAAGAACGTTGCGTTCTTCTCTCCTTTGTGTCCTGGCTCTGAAGGCATTTGTGGCTTAGCTGCCGCATCGGAACCCTGGCAAACGTTTGCCCGTTAGTTCGACTCTTCTGCTGTATGGAAAGGACCACGCGGTAGGAGGAATATGTCATGTTAGACTGTGCACCTCCATATTTATCAGTGCATCTTTAAGAGCTCGTACTAGCTTCAGTAACAATGAACTAGAAAGCCAACAGCGTTTACACGGGGACTGCCCTCATGCTTTTCTCCTTGCTGTTGTTCAGGGTAATGTAATAGAAATGGAGAAAACAAATGATTTCCCTCCTTAAATAAAACAGCCGACTGGAAATTTGCGGTGGAGGAGGGACATAGCGATGCATTGGAACAAAGAAATATAACCGCAGCCTTTCATCACCGGGAAACGCACCCAGGACTCTGAGTACCGAAATGTGTCCAAAGCTGCCTCGGGGAAGTACGCGGGGAGATCATTCGCTCTGTGTTCATCACCCGAAGAGAGACAGCTGTCAAACAAATCCTTATATCCCGTTTTGCTCTTGGCCTGTTAACTCCGATTCCCCCTCCCAGGTTTTCCCTGGGGAGGTCTGTAAATTTGACAAAATGGCGCAAAGCAACGCCAGATTCAGAGGACGACGGCATTGCCCCGAAGACCTTTCCTACTTCGACTTCTTGTGGTGCAAGTAGCGGCGGGAAGACCCCATACTCGCTCTGTTTTGCTGTTCATTTCAAACAGACGGCCCGAGCCAAGACAACCAGATGAGGATGACATCTGGCTATCGAACCGCTGCCAAGTTGCTGCTGCTCGGTGGCTGGCAGGGAGATGATGTGCTGCGAGTGCCAGGCTCGCGCTGAAATGTAAAGTGCATTCCCTGCACTTTCTTTGCTTCCTCTCCAGCCCCAATCAGTTCGGTATTTTGTTTTACTAATGGCCAAATTCAAATCTGCTTTCCAGCTGCATAAATCCATCCTCCTCGATGCTGGGAGGCTTATACGACCAGTGGAATTTGACCCTGAATCCAAGACGGCCTCATATTTCCCAAGCTGACTGACAAATTAACTTGTTGACCGTGGATCTCATTCGAACACCCAACCCCCTCCTGGGGGGGGATGTTGTGGTGACGATTGCTGCTCACAGATGGGAGCAGTTTGTATCTAAACTCTTGCAGGAAGGAGTGGGTAGAGCTTGGGGCAGGTGGGTAAGTAAAGAAGCTCTGGAGGTCTCCTTCACTACTGTTTTTTGGGAAGTCCAAGGTGGACGTCTGTAGTAAGAAATCACTATAGCTTGTGAGAAAAAAGCACTGTAGCTCGTAAAAGAAATCTGGTGCTAATCAAAGGTATGTGGAGTTACAGAATCATAGAATCCCAGGCTGGTGGGGGTTGGAAGGGCCCTCTGGAGGTCCCCCAGTGCCACCCCCTGCCAGAGCAGGGGCACCTCCAGCAGTGGCACAGGACGGCGTCCAGGTGGGTTTGGGATGGCTCCAGAGGGGGAGACTCCCCCACCTCTCTGGGCAGCCTGTGCCAGTGCTCTGCCGCCCTCACAGCAGAGAAGGCCCTCCTCAGGTGGAGATGGAACTGCCTATGGTCACGTTTGTGCCCATTCCCTCTTCTTCTAAAAGATGGCTTACTAGGTCCTCTGGAATGCTTTGCTCTCTCGTGTGCTCAGAAGCGGTTTGAGCCCGAAGCTCAGTCAGGGGTAGTGCATGAAGGAGCTGAAGCGGTAGGATTTGCCCCATTTCCTTACAAAGGGTTTTTGTTTTCAGCCCTTGCCACCTGCTGCCCCACTCTCAGCATTTTTGGCAGCTGCCAGAGGGCATTGAAGAAATAACTATGCTGGTTTTGCAGCTGATGTTCTGGCCAAGTGCATTTTTTCCACCTCTTCTGGTAAAATAGTTTTGCTGCAGGTACAAGTAATCAGGTCTCAAAACTGTAGAAGGAAAGTAATTGTGTAAGATAAATATGCGCAGAGCTTGGGCTGGTGGAGTGAATTTGCTTTGCAAAGAGCACCGGTCGTACTTCTGCTTTTCTAGTTAGCATCCAAAGTTTGACTTCTTTACCACGTATTTGCAGATTTCAGGAGTATCATTGTGCTTTCAGTCTGGGGCCTCGTGAGCAGAAGCCATCTGCTTTCGAGGGCGCTCACACAAGAAGTGGATATTAATGCTTAAAGAACAACTTGGGTCTTTTTAGGTTGTCTGTGGTGAACCAGCTTGCTCTGAAACCAAGTCTGATTTCCACAGTCCATATCAAAACCTTCATCAACAAGTCTGTAGACGGGCAAGGCTTAGAGAAACTGGATTAATTGTGTCTTATTTTGTCAAGTGCAACTGTGCTAGTAACTCACCGGTAGTTTAATCTTTCTAGGCAGCTTACTGCATCCAGCTCTGGAGTCCTCAACATAAGAAGGACATGGACCTGCTGGAGCATGTCCAGAGGAGAGCCACGAGGATGATGCGAGGGCTGGAGCACCTCTGCTATGAGGAGAGGCTGAGAGAGTTGGGGCTGTTCAGCCTGGAGAAGAGAAGGCTCCGGGGAGATCTTATTGCCGCCTTCCAGTGCCTAAAGGGGCTCCAGGAGAGCTGGGGAGGGACTTTTTACTGGGGCATGGAGTGACAGGACGAGGGGGAATGGCTCTAAACTGGAAGAGGGCAGGTTTAGATTAAACATGAGGCAGAAGTTTTTCCCTGTGAGGGTGGTGAGGCACTGGCACAGGTTGCCCAGAGAGGTTGTGGAGGCCCCATCCCTGGAGGTGTTCAAGGCCAGGCTGGAGGTGGCCTTGGGCAACCTGGGCTGGTGGGAGGTGTCCCTGCCCATGGCAGGGAGGGTGGAACTCAATGATCTTTAAGGTCCTTTCCAACCTAAACCATGCTATGATTCTATGATTGTATGATTTCAGAGGAATGGGTGTTTAGATACAGCCCTAGCAGGGTGATGCAGTAAGTGACACCGGAGTTAGTAGATCACCAGCTTCTGTTTGACCCCAGCTGTGCCCGTTTCCCTTTAGTGCTTTATCAGTTTTGTCTGTTTTGGGAGGTGGGCTGACTCCTTGGAGTTGAATTCTGTTGCCTGATGCCCAAGTGTCTCAGTGACATTTATGGTATCCTGGAGTCATAGAATGGTTTGTGTTGGAAGGGACCTTAAAGATCATCTCGTTCCAACCCCCCTGCCCTGGGCAGGGACACCTCCCACTAGACCAAGAGAGGCATCTTCTGGCCTTTTGGTGCCACTCTAGTGGGTTGGAGGTTCCCACCAGTCTTTTATGAGACCTGATGACCTCTTGACCGTCTCTCTGCTGCCCTGAGCTGCCTCACGTGCACAGAGTTCACTACGACACAAATAAAGCGTGGAGCTGACAGCGTTTCCCTGCCTTCTGCTCTGACATCAGTTGGTTTCAGCATCAAGTAAGCAAAACCAAGCGGATCTGTATGGAAAATCTCAGGATTGTACATGCTTGTCCGAAAGTTGATTTCATCTGCTGGCTCCAGTATAGGTCTCACATACAGCAAATTCATCAGACATTACCCTCTATCTGTGCTATAGGAATAGCTTAGAATATTTTTAATTAAAATTAAATTCAATCAAAGATTTGTCAAAGATCTTTGCATGGAAAGGTATGTACAGAAGCCATGACTAACTTGAATCACCTTCGATGCTATGTAACTGCTCGACGTGAAATATCATTCTGAATATCAAACTGAATCTATATATCTCTAGATTCTGTCCTTAGCGATGATCATAATGCATCTTCCTGTAAAATAATCAGTGGAACTATCATGGCAGTATGGTTTATTCACGTCTCCACAAAAAATAAATTGCTTGATATTATCCCAGTACTTGAGCGCAAAACTTTTTTTTCCAGAAAAGATAACAAATAGCTAATTCAGGTTTCCAAAGGCACGTGTACTATTATCGTTAGTAAGAAGCTTAACCAACCTGAAAGCAAATGCTAAACGATCCAGATCTTCATCTTACTAAGCTTGTGTGTTTTCTACCACTTAAAAGCTGATCAAAAACCTAAAGAGCTGGGTAAATGAGATTTTCTGGAAGGCAAGCTTTAAAGTTTACCTCCTTCTCTTTTTAAACAAGAAGGCGATGCCTCTATTTACATGCCGTTTCTGGAACTCAAACGGAGCGAGTACATCGCTGCTGCAGTGTTTCATGGAACATCCTTTGTTTATTCACACTGTGCCACTTTTAAACTTCAGATGTAAACAACAAAGGCTTCTTTGTATTTCACACTATCTCATACTCACTACCTTCTGAAGTCCAAAGCCAAAACACTGTGGAATTTTACCCTCCTCACACTTTCTTCTGCTTGTCGGATGCGTTCTTCCAGCCTTTTCTATTTATAGCAGTTGGAAAACTACTTATCTTCAGATTAAAATGTGCGCTGTTCATTTTCTCTTGACTTTTCGGTCCTTGGTATGGGGTGAAATTGTATTCCCTGGTAACCATTTCAAATATAGCTTTCATAGTAATTATGCATATATTCAATAACAGAAACAATTTGTCGTCCTGAAGGATCCAAACCGCTTGAAAGTGGTCGACCCGTCTGGGAGCCGTTACACAGATGAAAAATCGGAAAAATATTCCACTGAACTCAGCTGGTCAGACAGAAAGGTCGGAAAGACCCAGGCTGGAAATGTAGCAGCTCTCTGACAACACATGTTTTAGCGCAGAAGAGTACGTTTTCCATTTCAAACCGGGGCGGGAATCTTATTGGAAATGTCATTAAACTTTAGCTGTACCGATCCTCGAGCTCTGCTGCTGAGAAGTCCTCCCCGCCTTTCTCACCGTGGGGAAGGACCTCACTTTATGTTTCATTTGACATGCGGTGGGTCAGACTGCGCACGGTGTCTGCGTCAATCTCGTCCTGGCTCCGTCTTCTCTCTGGTTGCTGATGCCTGCAGGAGGTAGCCAAGGCTCTTTGCTCCTCTTCTCTCATCCTGTGCTGATCTCTATGGGAAGGACAAGGACAGACTACCCAGGCAGTTCTAGACACTTTGCTGTTCTGGGTTGCATACCGTCCTGTCCTATAGCTGTAGTATAAGTGAAATCCTATTTTTCAAGAAAACCAGAGTAACATGGCGTTGATTTTTTTCCTTTCCCAGGGACAAGTAGCATCCTCTACCATCCCACCCCCTTAAGCTGTATTTGACTATGCGAGATATCTGATGAGCCCATCCATCAATTACTGTGTTCAGTTTTGGGCCCCTCACCACAAGAAGGACATTGAGGCACTGGAGCGTGTCCAGAGAAGGGCAACGGAGCTGGTGAGGGGTTTGGAGCACACATCTGGTGAGGAGCGGCTGAGGGACCTGGGGGTGTTCAGCCTGGAGAAGAGGAGACTGAGGGGAGACCTTCTCGCTCTCTACAGCTCCCTGAAAGGAGGGGGTAGCGAGGGGGGGTCGGTCTCTGCTCCCAAGTAACAGGCGATAGGACAAGAGGAAATGGCCTCAAGTTGTGCCCGAGGAGGTTTAGGATGGATATTAGGAAAAATTCCTTTGCAGAAAGGGTTGTCAAACATTGGAACAGGCTGCCCAGGGCAGTGGTGGAGTCACCATCCCTGGAGGTATTGAAAAGACGTGTAGATGCGTTGCTGAGGGACATGGTTTAGTGCTAACTTGGCAGTGCTGGGTCAACAGTTGGACTTGATGGTCTTAAAGGTCTTTTCCAACCAAAACAATTCTATGATTCTGTTTGGGTAGAACATTTAATGTATAGCATAACAAATAGTTTTGCTGTAAATTGCTTGGAGTGTTATGTCCATGTTCGATCCCTCTGAGATCTTTCCTTATATAAGAAACCAGCAATATAGACTGAAAATACTTTGATGGTGACAACAGCTAGTTTAGTAGGTGAGTCATTCTCCACTCTAGAACGTCCTCTTGTGGTTGTGTGAAAGCTTGGTTGAACAAACAGTATCGACAAAATCCCCCTTGACCTCAGTATGGCCAGAGTTTCCCTCGCGGTCTCACCTGACCTAGGAGCTGTGAGGTGTACTGTGGGATACTTTCTTCATATTTGTGTTAACCGTGGCAACCAGCCTGCAGTGTTGGTCAGGCTCCTCGTTGTGCCAAGTGGTGCACATATGGCCATTGTAGGAATCAGCACGTGCCCTGCAGAGCTGGAATAAAAAAGGATGAGTAGCATTAGTGCCATTTTAAAGAATGAGAAACAGAAGCAGAAAGAGAGATTGGGAGTGTGTGTTTTGCTGAAAGTCACCAGGACAGTCGGAGGCGAGCCAGGTGATAGTCCTGCTGCTCTAGAAAGTAGGCTCAGGGCTTTCACCACAAACAACTGTGTCTTCTAAAGAGGGTGGATATCACAATGCAAATCATCTCCCAGGTTTTGGGGGATGAGATGGTTTAGCATTACACACTAATGGTCGTAAGCGGCTGAATAGAAAAACAGAGCTTGTTATTAGAGGCAAAATAAGTGGCAGAGATGACAATTTCCATTATAAGGGTCGTCTTTTAGATATTCCGGTTTACCACTTTTTACTATTTCAGAAGTAACTGTTTGTGCTTGGTCTCTCTTTGAAAGTTTTTCCTTCCAATCACAACAGAAGTAATATCTGGATTTTTCAGGATGAGTTTAAGAAAAGATAAGTTGTTTATTCCTCTTAAAAATTCATATGTTTTCCTGAGAAAGGAAGAAATACTTGATGTAAATTCAGTGTTGACTCCAGTGAGAAAAATAAAACGATGGCAATGTAACAGTAGAGCTGAACTGAGCCCTCTACGTTAAACGTGTGAAATGAACATTTTTACTTCTACGTTGCAACTCCCCGACATGAAAAATAATTGGAGTGAATTTCATTTATTGCAAAGGATACGTGCACAAGGGAGTACCTTGCATCACTCAGGCGAAGCATGTCTTGGAGGTAGCTGAGCTAATGGAAGTGGTAAAGTCTTGTCAACACAGTATTTATATGTGGAGCATTTTCTTCTGCTCGTGGATTTGCCTGATCTTACCATTCCGCTGCTTTTGGACCCGAGTTACCTTCTCAGAGTCATTCGGGATTGCACCACGTGGAGATACGAGTTCTGGTCTGCAAAGCCTTGGAAGATTCTGCACTCAGCTTCACTGCTCTGTGTGTGGGTTGTTATCGGGCGGCCCCATCTCTGTTTGGACCCGGCCATTTTTCATTTCAGGAATATGAGAGTAATGGATGAGTGATTAGTGAAAAACAGTCTGCTGTCTCAAACCGCGGAATAGATTGTAGCTTTAGATCACTGAAAGTCAGAACAGGGCGTATCTTTTCTTAGCCATCATAAATTATCCATGCAGGATGTACAGTAAAAGGCTGCTTGGCTGCGTTAAAATTGGCTAGACAAACAGAATTTCCGTCTCTCTCAATGGCTCCTTCAACACCTAATTAGTTCCCAGATGCTAGTTGAGCAAGATGTCTTTTATCTTTGCTACTGTTATCTTCCTATACCTCCTAAATGCCCCCTGGTGCCATTCTTCACTTTCATCTTTCTCCCCTCAAGAGAAGGCGAGATGGGTGTTGAGGAAGCTCTATTCTGAAGGTCAAGCTCGTAAAGACTGTGGGTCAAGTTGATCCTGTTATACCAGTCAGTTATCTGGAGCAAAAGCTTTGAATCCAGAATTAGATTGATATGATGGGGAGCGGGATACAACTTCCTTTCTATGCATGTTCAGAGGATCAGTATCCAACAGGAAAAAATAGAATTGCAGATTTTGCTTCACTGTCGGTTCCGTTTAATACAATTCAGGACAAATTCAATGTTCATCTTTCCCCATTGCTAGAAGGTACAAAGAAGCCTGCCTGTATAAATCTGCCATTTCAGCTGGCATAGCTGATTGTTGTGGGCAACGAGGAAGTACACTGGGATGTAAAATAGTAGGAAACATCAGACTAACTGCACTGCTGATCCTTCGTAGACCCTCTGAGCATAACCACTCGGGGCCGTGGATATGTTAATAGCCAGGCTATCGGCCAACTGTGATTTACCTTGGCAGGTCTGATTTATATCCAAGCCCAGCAATTCTTTCCCCTCTGGCAGGAATGACTGACCAAACAGCCTCCTTCAAGCTAAGTATTTAAGAGAAAAGCATTTCAGAGAAAGCAGATCTTCAAACCAACGGAGCAGACTATATATACACATGCGGCTTTCCCCTGAGGCTGGTGAAGCTGTGTCTCTAGCTACGTTCAGTTTACTCGATTCAGGTGATGTTGTGGGGGGGGTTTTTTGTCAATAGCCAAAAGCTCTGACAAAGTCACTTTTGCGGTTTTATAGATGAGAATCAAGATTCTTCAGCTTAGCTCTTCGCACCACCATCTTTTAAGTTTCTATTGTATTTCCTTCTTATCTGCATCTTCCCTGTGCTGCACTGGAAGAACGCGCTCCTATGAACAATTCCAGCAGGCCCATGTACCGGTGTTTCTCCTCTTTGACCAGCTTATGTGTCATCCCTATAGGGTGTTTATGTCTTCAGATTTATAATGTAGTGGCATAGCAGCTTGCTTTCTATCACAGCAAAGTCCATAGAAAGCTGTAAAGTCAATGGGTTTCACCGTTTCTGCTCGTAGATCCATATACCCGCACTATGAAGGATGCAGATGATTGTTCCCAGTTTGGATCTTGCCCGATTTGCTAGAGGCACGCTGCAAAGTGACTTCTGAGACTAGATAGCTTCCCTGCAAGGATATTAATAATACTTAGAAATTATATAGCACTCCAAACCCCTGTGCAAGCATTAGCTAATTATGTAGTACTCCGAAGCCCTGTGCAAAACATTAGCTAATCAATTCTTGCAGCACCTATCAAATATATCAATATCATTTAGTCCATTGTACAGGAGGGTAAATGGGAAGAGAAGAATGCGGATATCTGGTCCCGGTCCATGCCGCTGCCCTGTGTGGTGGCTGGGATTAGACTTCAGCACTTGCCAGCCACTGCTCCCACGTTTTCCATGGCAGGATCCTTCTTCCCATCTGGCTCGCTGTGGATAAACGCATGGTTTCCAAAAGAAGGTCACCTACATGGATGTGAATGCAGATTTTATCAGCTAGATGTGACTTCAGCCCATTCCAGGGCTCTGTAGAGGTCATTGGCATCAATTAGATTGGAAAAGCCAACATAGGGTAAGTGACATAGGGAAGACTGGGCCCACCAAAGCAAACTGAAGTTTAGTATTCTCTAGAATAACAGCTGAGTGTTTACCGGTGAGGTGCTCCAGCCAAGCAATGGCAGCACAAAGGAAACAACTGAAAATAATATAGCATCGAGATGTTATACTGCAGAGCAGGCTGTCCTGCAGAAAAGGAGAGGTATATCTACATGACATTTAGCAAATGGAGGAGAAAATAAAGCATTCTTTCTTAATTGAACATTATTGAGGCCTCCCGCCACTCATCACGTTAGCTCCTCTGGACCAAAGTAGGGGATAGCTGGTCCTCAGTACAAGTGAGCGCGTAGTGCTGAATTTCTGCTCCCAAGCCTGCCAGCAACTAATCCACGAACTTGTCAAAGTCAGTTAATTTGTTTTCCAGTTAAAAATACCATGGTAATCATCTATCTAGGATGTACACATATTCCCATCCTACAGAGGATTGAGTCTGTGCGATGAATTCCTGCAGGCCTTCTCCTGAAATAGTGCACCTCCTTTGACTCTTAGTGCTTTCGGAACTAGGGTTGATTTTCAGTATTGCTGATGATGATATGAAATTTTGAGTAGCCAGTATAATAAAGGGGTAGCCCTAGAGGTTTTAAACAGGCACTGGCTGCTGGAGCACTCAGCATTGTGAGATTACTCTACCTTCCAGTTGTACATCATGGATGAAGCACAAGAAGCTGTTGTAGGTGTCAAGGTACTCTGCAGTAGTTTCAACATCAGTGATTCCCCAGGGGTCAGGACTGGGTCCAGTCCTGTTCAATAGATTGATCAATGACCTGGATGAAAGGGTAGAGTGTACCATCAGCAAGTTTGCTGATGACACAAGACTGGGAGGGGTGGCTGACACTCCAGAAGGTTGTGCCACCATTCAGCGTGACCTGGACAGGCTGGAGAGTTGGGCGGAGAGGAACCTTATGAAGTTCAGCAAAGGCAAGTGAAGGGTCCTGCATCTGGGGAGGAATAACCCCCTGCACCAGTACAGGTTGGGGGCTGACCTCCTGGAGAACAGCTCTGTGGAAAGGGACCTGGGAGTCCTGGTGGACAACAGGATGACCATGAGCCAGCAATGTGCCCTGGTGGCCAAGAAAGGCAATGGCATCCTGGGGGGCATCAAGCAGAGTGTGGCCAGCAGGTCGAGGGAGGGCATCCTCCCCCTCTGCTCTGCCCTGGTGAG
>NW_009649047.1:998441-1040437 GCF_000708025.1 Charadrius vociferus | reverse complement strand
AGCAGTGGCACAGGCTGCCCAGAGAGGTGGGGGAGTCTCCCCCTCTGGAGCCATCCCAAACCCGCCTGGACGCCGTCCTGTGCCACTGCTGGAGGTGCCCCTGCTCTGGCGGGGGGTGGGATGGGGGAGCTCCAGAGGGCCCTTCTGACCCTCACCAGTCTGGGATTCTATGATTTTGGAGGGGCCGTTAGAAATTCAGCAGCTTCATGTAACTTGCTGGGACACAAGACAAACTGGATATTGCAGTGGCCCAAGTGCAGGCTGTAAGCTTGCTTTTAAAGTGCCTATTGAATCAAACACAGGATGATGCTGTTTTTATTAAAAGCCACAAAATGCTGGAAACCAATTAATACTCTGCTGCTTTACTAATGCTTCTGTGCAGAAAATTAAATGGTTTCAATTTAACAAAACCAATTTTAAAGCTTTTTTTGTCAAATTTATAAGTGGGTTCAACCCCTTCTCTAAGCTTCTGTGAACCATGAATTTTCAGCACAACACATCAAAGTGTCGGTGGCTTCCAGTCTGTTCCTTCAAGTGTTTGGAGGTACGAGGGAATCGCGCTTTTCTGGCACAGTTCATTCCAAATTCTTAAGGCCCTTTACAAGTATGAGCTACTTCCATCTGAACGTAAACAAGGAGCCAAACACCTTGAATGTGTTGTTGCCATGCTGCAATGTCAGATGATTAAATATTTTGACATACTTTGGCGCAATATAATCGGCTGGCTACAAAAAGCTGAAGCAGCAGTTACTGGCGGTTCAGAGGGCAGTAGCAAATCAAAGTGCAGAAGTATCGCGTGCGAAATGCAGTTGCTTGGGCGTAAGCGAAGAGCAACCTTCTGTGGTTGCACTGGTCCGGTTTATTCCTTGGCAGTCTACCATATCATCTCCCCTGCTGAGGACAACATTTCGTATCACCTAGTGGAACTGAACTGAATTGCTGCCAGCGGAACAAACCGATTTCACTAACGTGCAGACTCTGCTGTGTCCCAGCAACCCAGAGCATGGCCTTCCATGGTAAAAAGCAAAAACATCTGTAAGGTGATACCATCTCTCTAAGTGACTAGGACATTCCTTAAAGTCTCTCTAGCTGCATCTTCATGCCAGGGGATCCCCTCACTACTGCGGAGATGGGACTGGTAGCACTGGGTTAAGTGGCAGACAGTTGGATAACAACTGGTGTGATTCAAATGGGAAAAAAAATAGAATCATAGAATGGTTTAGATTGGAAAGGACCTTAAAGATCATCAAGTTCCAACCCCCCCTCCCATGGGCAGGGACACCTCCCACCAGCCCAGGTTGCTCCAAGCCCCGTCCAACCTGGCCTTGAACACCTCCAGGGATGGGGCAGCCACAGCTTCTCGGGGCAACCTGCCCCAGGGGGTCCCCACCCACACAGCGAAAAATTTCTTCCTGATATCTAATCTAAATCTCCCCTCTTCCAGTTTGAAGCTGTTCCCCCTCGTCCTATCACCACGTGACCTTGTAAAAAGTCCCTCCCCAGCTCTCCTGGAGCCCCTTTAGGCACTGGAAGGTGGCAATAAGATCTCCCCGGAGCCTTCTCTTCTCCAGGCTGAACAGCCCCAACTCTCTCAGCCTCTCCTCATAGGAGACGTGCTCCAG
This sequence comes from Charadrius vociferus, assembly GCF_000708025.1. NCBI lineage: Eukaryota > Metazoa > Chordata > Aves > Charadriiformes > Charadriidae > Charadrius > Charadrius vociferus. Next base: position 1,038,815 of record NW_009649047.1, on the reverse strand, counting down.
CCCTCGCATCATCTTTGTGGCCTGCTATGCACCTGCTCCACCAGGTCCATGTCTTTCCTGTGTTGGGGGCTCCAGAGCTGGACGCAGTACTCCAGGTGGGGTCTCCCCAGAGCACAGTAAAGGGGCAGAACCCCCTCCCTCGCCCTGCTGGCCACACTTCTTCTGATGCAGCCCAGGATACGATTGGCCTTCTGGGCTGTGATCGCACATTGCTGGCTCATGTTGCACTTCTCATCAATCAGCACACCCAGGTCTTTCTCCTCAGGGCTGCTCTCCAGCCATTGATAGGTTTTGGTTTGATGCAGTCCATTGTGGTTTCAAGCCTGTGTGTCCAAAATCACGTCTTCACTGACAGCAACGTTTGTGCTGGTTGTGCAGGCAGTGTTCACATGGCTATTTAATGGTCCAATATCTGCAGTGCAAATGCTCTAGACAGTGCCTTGGTGCACACCTCCACTCTTAGTGCCACCAGGAGGAAAATTGCTGCTTTCCAGTATGTGCTGCACAAGTCCAAATATAGATGCAAATCTGTAGCCAAAATAATTGCTCCAGTTCACTAATTCACTAATATATTTTCCTTAGCATAGCTGAGCATTTTAGGAATCACTTCTGGAGACAAAGCATCTGCAAGGCTTGAGCTGTCCATGAAGGTCTTCACACAGGTAATACCATCACGGAAAACTACATACTTCCTCGTGTCTGTGGTCACAGCTGAGGAACTGGAGTGTTTCCCACACCAAATGGTGGTTACAGTTTTGAGGATCTGTCTCAAGTTCAAGCTACAGCCAAAGAGGTTCAGAGGAAATCACTGATATGAACAGTGGCAGGTCAGTGCAACCAGGTGGTGGTCGGCTTCAGGTATGAAAAGAACTTAAACCGGAAATTGCTTGCACAGGAGCATCACGGGTAAGCTGTGATTTAAACTGGCCCTGCTGCTCAAGGAACGAAAAGTGGGCTGCGTCTGTGCCTGAGGTATCTCCAAGATGATCCAGGATTATAGACAAGTTTGGTCTGACGCTATATGCTGCAGATTGCTTGAGTTATCAGAAGTTAGTAGACACACATAGGATACCGTGTTTCAGAGAAGAGCTGATGTGACTGAGAAAACTCATGTCTTGCACACGTAATATGGTTTTTTGAAGAGAGCAGGTGCATAAAAGGGAACCAGGGGCTGTGGATTAAGAGGAAAGTTTATCTTCTGAATGAATAACTGGCTATAGATAGGAAATAAAAGATACAAATAAGCGGGCAGTTTCCGCAGTGAAGGGAGATTACCAATTACCCGTCTTGGGAACCTGTGCTGTTCTGTAGACTCGCAAAAGAGCTGGAAAAGGCAGACAGACAATAGTGACGTGCCCAAATCTGCCGATGGTATAGAGTTATTCCAGGTAAGCAAAAGTAGACATGACTACAAAAAAGTTGCAGAAGAATCTGACAGTATCAAATGTGTGGGCAATAAAATAGCTGCTGAAATTCCATGTCGATAAAAGTCAAGTGCCAACACAATGATAGGGTTTAAATTAGCCCGTGAAAGAGGTCCTGGCGTCATTGCAGATGGTTCTTTGAAACCGTCTGCTCAGTGCTCAGCAGAGGTCAGAAAGGCAAGTGGAATGCTAAGAATTGCTGGGAAAGAGATGGAGAATAAGAGAAAATGTAAGTACACCACTGAATAAATCCGCGGTGATCTTGAATAGAGTGCAATTCCAGTCACCCCATCTCAAGGCAGCAGTAAAATAGAACAAGAAAAGATGCAGAGAAGGGCGAGAAAGCTGACCTGTGAAGAGGGGAGTCGGAGCCCGTGAAGCTTGCTGAAGAAATGAATGAGCAGGATTAAGGGAGAGTTGTAAAATCAAGCTTGCTACGGCGAGAGTGAATAAGGAATTATTGGATGTAATGACATGGTCAAGTAAGAATTTTAAAGCAAACAACAGGAGGAAACTTTCACAGACTATAATAAATTAGGAAACTCATCAAACAAAGTCTTTTTAGTGCTGGAAGTACAGGTGGTTTAAAAAAGTAACCCTGCTGAGGTTCCTGGCACCGGCTCCAACGTGTTCCTCCAGCGCTTGTCCCGATGTACTGAGTTGGCCGTGTCCCCTTTGTCCTCGACAGCTGGGTGAGTTTTGGGTTCTGGTTTGGTTTGGCCTCTCTTTTGGACTCAATTATAATCAGTTAAAGGATCATTGTGGTCTTCCAGTGTGACCTCTCCTATGACAAAGCCACAGAAGTGCCTTGGAAGAATTAACGAAGTAATTCTTTTTGAATTGCGGCAGAGGATTTGGGAGAAAAAAAAATCTAATGGTACTTTAAAACTTTCCTGCACTGAGCAAAAAGTCCCAAGGGTTAATTACACTCTCCCTAATTTGGTCCTTCCCATTTCTGCATGCGAAGGCTGCGGTAGCCCTTTTGGCTGCAGCGTGGTAACGGGAGGTCACGTCGGATGGCTGAGGAATTTTGAGACAGCGAGGACTAAAAAGTCGGCTAGAACAGGATTATCATCAAATTATATCTGCCGCGGCGGCAGGAAATTAATCAGGAGCGGGCTGATTTACACCTGCCGGAGCCAGCATATCGTGAACTTCATCATCTTTTCCCGGCGATGTTTTTATCTTTGCATCGACACAGTGCGAGGAAAATATTTTCCCGTTGAAAATCAAAACATTCAAGGTAGTGTTTGGCAGAGTGTCGGAGCTTGGGGTCCCCGCTGCTGCTGACAACAGCGCTGGTATCTTTTGCTAATGACCAAAGTGCAATAGAATGAGTTGTCTTGGGCTTCTGTTTTATTCAGCGTGCGGTGTTCTAATAGACTGTTAGTAATTCTGAAAGGGATAAATGATGTTTATGCCCTCTTGTGGTATGTTATTGAACAGAATGGATTTTCTAACTGACAAAATTAGGCCAATGATGGAAAACTCCCAGGTAAAAATCTGTAACGAATACTGTTTTGCACAGTAGAAAAATATCCATCCCTCCAGCAGCATCCAGTTAAGGGGGGGGAAACCAATTTTACATGCATTTATAGCAGCAAGTAAATGACTAATGCCCATGATGACAGAGTTTGTGCCATCTTTCTGGAGTGAACATAATTTAAAAAGTGCTTTTCTTTGCTTGGAATGTTAGAAAGTAAGTGAAATGCTGCTTTCTAAAAGCAGCTGTGTTGACACCTCTTTGTGTCAGTTGTTGACGACGTGTTGTGATACATACCTTCACATTTTTTATCTTTTTCGCTCACATATCTGATGGGTAAATAATCTGATTCCCTTGGGATAAAGTCTTTCCCAAAGATGAAAAACACTGTTTGGTGTTTTTACATGGGGAAATAAGGACAGATTTCTGTGAAATTGGGCCTGTTACCCCTCTGTGTTCAAATACAATGAATTAAGTAGTCAACATCTTCCTCTGGAGCCTTCAACATAAGAAGAACATGGACCTGGTGGAGCAGGGCCAGAGGAGGCCCCGGAGATGCTGGGAGGGCTGGAGCCCCTCTGCTGGGAGGAGAGGCTGGGAGAGTTGGGGGGGTTCAGCCTGGAGAAGAGAAGGCCAAAAAGGGGAGACCTCAGAGCCCCTTCCAGTGCCTAAAGGGGCTCCAGGAGAGCTGGGGAGGGACTTTTTACAAGGGCATGTAGTGATGGGACGAAGGGGAATGGCTTCAAACTGGAAGATGGGATATTTAGATTAGATCTTAGGAAGAAATTTTCATTCTGATGGTGGTGAGCCCCTGGCACAGGTTGCCCAGAGAAGCTGTGGCTGCCCCATCCCTGGAGGTGTTCAAGGCCAGGTTGGACGGGGCTTGGAGCAACCTGGTCTGGTGGGAGGTGTCCCTGCCCAGGGCAGAGGGGTTGGAACTCCATGATCTTTAAGGTCCCTTCCAACCTAAACCGTTTATGATTCTATGGTTCTATGATTCCTAACCTGCGCTAAGAATTTAGATATAAGTTTTGGAACACAGGGACACTCCAGACAGGTCAGCCACAGATTTTGTATCAGTCTTATTGCTTCATTCCTGATTGAAAACTGAGTACAGCAAAATGGATCCTCCAGACAATGAAATTACCAGAATAACTCACAAGGTATGATCTAGGAAACCCTGTTCTAGGAAATTCAAAGACTTTTCGGTCCCAAATAATCACCTGTTATTTAAGTGTTAGCTAATGCTGTGTGGAAGCATTGTTTCCACTATGTGTCATCTTTCTCTCTGCCCAGGCACCAAGTGTGTAGAAGACTGTTGTAAAGAGGAAGGGAATGACTTACTTTCCACACCCATGATGAGCGCAACCCCAATAGTGGAGTTAATTGAAAGTAGTGGGCTTAACTGGGTTAGGCTTTAGGAGAAAGTCTAAGAGGATGGTAAATATCGGAATGCCCTCCTTGAGGAAACTGGAAGATTTCCATCTCCAAAGATCTTTCCAAAACAGCTAAACAAAAGTTTGCTGGGAGTAAGGCAGTTATCATGCCTTGTATTGTGATGAGAGAAGTTGGACTTGATGACTTACAACAGGTCTACCAGCTCGGTTTTTGTGATTCTGTGTGATGATTTCCTTTTATTGGTTTCATTTATTTTTATGAGAGAACATATTTATCTGATAATCTCAAATGCTAATGCTTCGATCTTGCAGTTGATCTTACCATCAAGTCTGGCTGATAGCAATGCAATTCTATCTACGTCCAGTACTTTACAAGTATACTTTGCAACAGTAGTCTGACGCCAATTAAAGTCCTTATTAGGTTTTCATGGACTTCAATGACCACAAGTTGTGTCCCCACTGAGACAAGAATTGACCCCAAAATGTTGCTGCTTACCATTTTCCTTAGAAAAGGAAAATTCAGTAGGAAAAAATGTCATGGCAATTCACGTTAAAAAGAAATTTCCTCTGTCAGAAATCGTTCAGGAGTTTCAAATTCAGTCAGGGGATATCAGAAAGAAAGTCTAATTTAAAATCCTCACCCACATTCCTTCTTTTCCTGCAAAGTGATTATTGCTCCCAGTCTGTGTATTGGCAAATGTTTCAGAAATGAGCCGTAATTTGCCTTAAAAATACCTTTCTGGTCATGATGGAACTGTTCTTTTTGAAGAATGGGTTTGCAGCGACTCTGTGAAAAGAGCCCAGATGCTCTTATTTCTCGATGACATCAGTGGGGCTAAAATTTCACCTGGAAATTCTGCTTGGCAGAAGGACGTTTGGGGTGGTCAGCACATCTCAAAGCTGCCGGGTGAAGTTCTCCAACACTGCAAGGCAGCCGGCCAGGCTTGATCAAAGGGTGTTCTGCTCCCTTTCACCTTTGTTTTCCACTTGTGTTGATGGCACCACATCCCTGCCTGGTGTGGTTAATAAAGAGGAGGGAAGGAATGTGTGGCCATAGCAAAATTAAAAAACCGAGCCATTAAACCAGGTGGGTGCACTCCCTTTTCTCACCGACGCCTCCTTTGGTGCTTGCAATGTCTCCTAGCAAAATAATGTGAGAGCGAGGATAAAGGGCTTTCAGGGAGGTGCTGGAGCTGTGGTCCAAGCGCTGAGAGATGTCTGTGGCTCCTGCTGAGAGAAAACCTAACATCATTCATCAGCAGAGAAGCCAACAAACCACTAATGGCTTTCCATCGTGTTTCTTGACAGGTATTGACGGAGGGCGGCTTTGGTACCATCACAACAGAAATCCGTGAGGCTCCGGAGTTTTATTACGCCGAAGATTACCATCAGCAGTACCTCAGTAAGAACCCCGGCGGATACTGCGGCCTCGGGGGAACGGGGCTTTCCTGCCCTATTGGGATCAAGAAATAGCCTGTGCTTACTCCACTGCCCCCACTTTGTTTTAGGGAGTTGTTGGAAAACAACCCTGATAGGTGTTACCGTACGCCCGCGGCATCAGATTTGGGAACATTGGGGCGGCTTTCCGTAATCCCAGCAGTTTCCCGTTCACCGACAGTAAAAGCCAAAGTAGAGGCAGAAATTGCGCCTGTTGGCAAATGCGGCTTCTTGCTCTGTGCAGCTCAGGGGGTTTCCTTGCAGTCTTGTAATCTGGAGAGAAAAGAAACTTTGAAAAGTTGGGCTTGAAATGTTGTTAAAGGGATGAATTAGGGGGTGGTTGCTCCTGCTAACTGCTTTGCATAGGTAGTGCCTACAGACATATTTATTTTCTTGGGTTAATGAACTGGCGCGTGTTATGAGCGCTTTGACTTCTGGAGACATGGTTGGGCTCATCTTAACTCTCGCAACCCTGTAATTTGATGTCTTGGAGAATGGTGAATGTATTAGATCAGTAATTCTCTCACAATTCCACTTTCACAGCAACATGTAATATCACCTATAGTGCCTATTTTCTGAAACAATTTTAGGAAGAAAAAGTAAAATTGTAACGTATACTTCTTTCTGACAGTTCCAAAAAGTGTATAAACACAAAAAGAAATCAATTTTGCTTCCTGCACTACAATAAATAACCAAAAAAAGAAAAGAAAAATGTTGTCTGCGATGTGTTCCATGACTCTGTGTGTATATCTCAGTAAATCTAAAAAAAGTATCAAACATTATAAAAGGCTGCAGCCTGATAATTAAACACCAGGGCTTTTAAGTCTGTATTATTGTGCATGACAGTACAGAGGAGTAGAATTCATACTGGCCTCACTGTAACGTAATTATTCCTATGATTAATTGTTTCTACTTCAATAGCTTGTGGAACCCCCACCACCAAGATCAGAGCTCATTACGGCGGGTGCTGTGTGAACATGACATCAGGCAGTCTCTGCCCCAGTGCGTGTACAGTCAAAATAGCGGGACAGCCAGAACCTCATGAGGTCCAACAAGGCCAAGTACAAGGTCCTGCACATGGGTCGCGGCAACCCCATGCACAAATCCAGGCTGGGCGGAGAATGGATGGAGAGCAGCCCTGAGGAGAAGGACTTGAGGGTGTTGGTGGATGAGAAGCTCACCATGAGCCAGCAATGTGGTCTGTCAGCCCAGCGAGCCCCCGGCATCCCGGGCTGCATCCCCAGCAGCGTGGCCAGCAGGGCGAGGGGGGATTGTGCCCCTCTGCTGCGCTCTGCTCCAGGCTGGGAGAGTTGGGGGGGTTCAGCCTGGAGAAGAGAAGGCGAAAAAGGGGAGACCTCAGAGCCCCTTCCAGTGCCTAAAGGGGCTCCAGGAGAGCTGGGGAGGGACTCTGGATCAGGGAGGGGAGACATAGGATGAGGTGGAATGGTTTTAAAATGAAAGGGGATATTTTAGAATAGATATCAGTAAGAAATTGTTTCCTGTGAGTGTGGTGAGCCCCTGGGGCAGGTTGCCCCAAGAAGCTGTGGCTGCCCCATCCCTGGAGGTGTTCAAGGCCAGGTTGGACAGGGCTTGGAGCAACCTGGTCTGGTGGGAGGTGTCCCTGCCCATGGCAGGGGAGTTGGAACGAGATGATCTTCAAGGTTCCTTCCAACCCAACCATTCCATGATTTTATGATCCTGTGGCACTAAATTTTCTTTTTATTGATGGGATTCTCAGAGCGAAGACTAAAAGCTACAGCCAAAGGACGTAGTGGATGCAGGTGTTATCCTTTATTGATGTGGGATCCTATGGGTTATATGTATGCTATGGGGCATGCTACTAGGAAAAACGGCTTCGGTAGGAAAGATGGCGGTGGGTTTGTCCCGCCCATCCAGCTTGCTGCTTGAAGTACTTCCCAGAGCAGTGGGAGGAGTGGACTTGAACCTCTCATATGTTTCCTATTTTGGAGGCTGTCTTAATTGCTACGTTTGAAGAACATGTGTCATTGGTGTGTCCTCTTGCAGATGTGTTAAGGAGCAACTTTGCTCTTCTTCAGGGAAAGCTTGCAGGAGCCTGCCTTGGTGTGGTGATTCTGTGCAGCAGAGCTCATAAAGCCATTTTGAGGCCGAGATGGTGGGGACCCAGAGACACACATCTGCGGCATTTCCTTTTGGATAGCTCTCCATGGCACTCTCTATATGTCAGTTTGATGGTTCCGGCTCCCCAGCTCAGATTTTAGGCTCAGAAAGGCCCCACACAACTCCCTGAACATCTCCTGTAACTCCCCAACAGACCAGACCCTGTTCTGGTCTGAACCTGGAGCAACTGAAGATGTGCATCAGATAGTCTTTGAGCTTGTAAGTCCGCGTCAGTCTTTGAGCTTGTAAATCCACTGCTGAAGTCCTGCCTGCTTTAATCAGACAGGCAAAAAGCCCATGTCAGAGAAATTAGCTCCCCATCTTCCCTTGCTCCTCAGCTGATGCTTAGTTCATTCCAGCCTCAAGAGGAAACCTGTTCTTTTAGCAGATTTATTCCTGGGGTAAGCTTGAGAGGAGCTACCTCTGGCAGGATTGCCATGTTAGGCTCTTTCTGGAGATGCCCCAAAATGTGCCCACATCGCACTCAGGATTTCCAGTTGCTGTGGTAACTGATCGCTTGTCCTCCACGTGTTGTGCTGCTGAATTGTTCTAGTGCTCACTGTCAAGGAAACCAGCACTTTCATCTCATTTCCCAGGCATGGGGTGACATAAAAGCAAAGAAGAGAGGAAAATGAAGTCTGACTTTCACCCTATGTGGTTTTACCCTCTGCGTAATTCAGCCTTCCATGGGATAACTCCTGATTTGCTCCAATATACAAGGCAAAACGTTTCATGTGAGGAATCATTGGGTTGCTCATAAAATGTTGCTCGGTTCCCTTCTGTTCTTTCCCCTCCCTCCCCTCCTACTCCACACTATAGTTAATGTTTTGAAACAAGCTGGAAAGTCTTTGGAGAAAGCACCATTCTGTCCTTAACATAGCCGGGCTCAAGTCTGAACCTGGCTGAGATTTTTAAGTCCTGTCCTAATGGAAATAACGTGTTGGTTTAGAAATCAGCATACATGGGTCCATTGATGCTAAAATAGGTCCACACCAAAATATTATGCCACCACAGAATTAATTGTGGAGCTACTGTAGGGTGGAGTTTTGGCCTTGACCCCTTGCGGTTGCTGAAGGTACAAAGACATATGGGGGATATAATCAGTAAAGGTGAAATGCTGATGATTCAGCCTCATGGATTAATTTTTTAAGCTGAATTTGGTCTTGTAAGCCATCTTTGCCCCCAGGGAAGAAGGGAGTGGCTGCCTTAACATCTTTGATACTGTACTATTGATTTGGCATTGTTCGAAATTTACCCTCCCACAGAGCTGCCTCTTTCTTCTGAGAACATAGACATGGACTAAACGAAGGAGAGAAAATTAATTCAGAGTTTGTTAGGCTTCAGCACTTCTCAGAGTCGAAGACAAAAACTAGTGCAGGACCAGCAGCTACCGTCTTCGTAGAGAAGAACATGGTTCAAGAACCAAAAAGGGCTTCAACACCCAAGGCATGAAGTCCACTGTTGCAATGCCCTGTGAAAGTCAGTCCTGAATACAGACAAGAATTTCTCTGCTGCCCTACTCCTGTCATAGCTAAAGGAAATTCCAAGCCTCTTGGAAATCACCAGGCTTTCCCTCATCACCTTAGGAAGGACAGCATCCAACTGTGATGTCAGCAGAAACAAATAGATCATGTGATGTCACATCCTGGTTGCCCCTGGCAGAGAAGACGCGTTACCTATGGTGAGAACATGGAACGGGGAAGATGTCCTGAGGTGTCTGCAGAAGCATCGCGGCTCTGAGTGTTGTCAAAGAGTGTTGGTCCAAGACTGGGATTGAAATGCTGCTCCTTACCCTCTTTTGTTTAACTTCTCTGATCAGCGGCATCCATGCAGGCTTTTCTTCTCAACTGTTTACATTCAGAAGTGACCCTCAGAGCAGAACTGCTAGTAGCCCTACAGGATATACACGTATCGGTAAATGAAATAGGCCTGGGCTTATTCCTGATGGCATGTACGTCCGGCTCGTACTCCAGCCTGGTGCTGAACTCTTCCACTCCTACACCCTGAACAAGGATTTTACCCAACCTGCCCATGGGAAATGGTCTATGTGACCCCCCAAACTGCCTGGGCATTGCTCTGCAGAATGCAGGTTTGGGGAGGCTACAGCAATTACAGGGGCTTTGGAAGAGATCAGGTAGCATGGATAATTACAGACCAGTGCTTTAGCTGATGTCCTGCCCCTCTAGTTCTGTAGCACTGGCAGCGGCGCTGCTGTACGTGAGCGACGTGTCTCATTTTGTACCCAGAGTGTGGCCTCCGACCATCTTACGAGTCCTTTCTGGAGACTGGCAAGAGGATCACAGCGGGGAGGTACGCCAAGGCTGGGGAGTTCCCGTGGCACGTGAGCATCCAGAGCAACGGGAAACATATCTGCGGCGGCACCATCATCAGTGCATTGTGGATTTTAACTGCGGCCCATTGCTTTGCCAAAGAGGTGTGAGTACTCGGGGGAAGCGAAGACAGCCCAGGCGCAACGGGTTCGTAATGTCACTCCTCATGGGTGTAGGATACGTATGTCCTTGGGGTCAAGTCCAACGCGTGTGTGACTGAGCCAGAAACAGAGCCCTGAACACAGGAATTGTTTCCTTGGGGGAAAACGGGTTTATTTTTGATCAAAGGTAGTATTACAACAGAAATGTGTAGAAATCTGCATAACCAGGAGGTGCAGAAGGAGAACGTTTTGAAGGATGGTCTGAGCAGCCTTGTATAGATGTCCGTGATGCTGTTCTGATGGCCCCAAGCATTTTCTGTACATCTAAAAAGAGGTGTATTCCATTCCAGCTTATTCTAACCCCCAAACTACCTTTGCTTGCATATAACAAACACCTTTACCTCATGGAGAGTCTGATTTTAAACCAGCAGTTTCTGATAAAGCAACCCCAGGCAATGCTAAGGGGCAGAGTCCAGCCCTCTGCGAGCCCCTTCCAAAACCGCGGCAGGTCGGAGAGCTGGGGGCTGCTGGGTGACAAATGACCTGTGGCATCACAACCTGGAGCAGCTGGCTGGGGGCAGCGAGGTCCAGAGCGGCCAGCCCAGGGGCACAACGATCCCGAAGATCCAGCCCACTCCATCTGTTCATTAGCCACTGGGCTATTTATAACGTGGTTGCATTCATATTCTACCTCTGCACCTCTTTCCCCTGAAGATTAGCTTCTCCTAGAAGGGAGGGTATATTTCTACGGTATTTATAGCTAACCTGCCTCTGCAATTTGCTGAGCACCATCCCTACCCTGCTCGGCGTGAGGAGGCACCAACCTTTATAACGCAAAGCCTTCGTGTTTCCTTATGTCTGCATTGCTTCTGTTTCGTTTATAAGGCCACCAGATCTCACTGTTGTCGTGGGGGGAACTGACGTCAGCCTCCCGCTCGAAGAACATAAACCGGACAGCTTGATCCTCCACGAAAACTTTGACAGAATGAGCATGGAAAATGATATCGCTCTGGTCCTGCTCAGCGCTCCCATCGAGTTCAGTGATGAGAAAATCCCCGTCTGCTTGCCCTTCATGTATGACACCAATACGTGGCAACACTGCTGGGTTGCTGGGTGGGGAAGCACGAATGGAGGTGAGATGCTGTCTGGAGGTGCATTTGCTAACGAAGGCTGGTTTTTATCCATTTAAAGTAGATGTTCTCTCCCAGGAGGGGTTACCCACACTGACATCCTCTCCCTACCTCCCTGGTAAACACATCCAGACCCTCGCAGCCTCTGCACATCCACCAGTTCTCTGTTCAGTGCAAGAACCAGTCACCTACTGACCTCCAGCGCAACGTCCCTGGTACTCTGAGCACGCATGTTCAAGCTGAAACCTTAGAGCCACCTTTGCTCTGCAGGAACTCAGCCTTACTAAGGATGCATTTTTTGGCATCCAAAGTAAGACAAGCTTCACCCTGTTGAGCAAGTCAGGCTGTGTCTAAAATGGTGCAGAAGAAGGGAAATTAAGGTTTAGGGTTGTCTTTGGCTTAATGCCTCCATGAATCATATTGATGCAACGGTACTGGTCACCCCTCTTCTTCGCTTATTTAGGACAGCAGATTGCTATTGCTAATTGCTGTCATGTAAGCCCTAATGAAAGTAGCTCCAGCACTGATTGTGACCCAAAATGTCTATCCTGAACAAATGTCACTAAATGGCTAATGAGCGATTTCATTACTGGAAAGAGGTAATCAGGTCGGAGTGGGCAGGGTGGTGCCTTGGGGTTTCAACAGTCCCTCCTAGGATGTAGCAAGTGAATGTCCCATTTAAACCTTGCTATTCTGCTCCAAAGGGTTACTGTCTCCTCTCTGAACCTCTGCATTTTCCTTCTTAGGCTTCATTTGCCTCTCGTAATGGTAATACACAACACAACACTGTGTTATAGCTGTGAAACTCTCCCATTTCACCAAGGTAACGTGCTCTTAGAAACAGGAAAGCAGGGCGCTGCTGCAGAGCCACTCTGCAGCATGGCAGGGTTTCTCTTCAGCTAGTCTCTTTGCAAAATCCTTGGCGTGGCTACGGAGATCGGTCTCGTGCTGCTGCGTGGGCTCAGTTGACATCACTTAGACTCATAGAATCATAGAATCGTCTAGGTTGGAAGGGACCTTGAATATCATCAAGTCCAACCATCAACCAAACACTGCCAAAACCACCACTAACCCATGTCCCTCAGCACTACGTCTACCCATCTTTTCAATACCTCCAGGGATGGCAACTCCACCACTTCCCTGGGCAGCCTGTTCTAATGCTTGACAACCCTTTCTGTGAAGAACTGTTTCCTAATATCCATCCTAAACCTCCCCTGACGTAACCTGGGGCTGTTTCCTCTTGTTCTATCGCTTGTTACTAACAAGAAGAGGTCAACTCCCACCTCTCTACCCCCTCCTTTCAGGGAGCTGTAGAGAGCGAGAAGGTCTCCCCTCAGCCTCCTCTTCTCCAGGCTGAACACCCCCAGGTCCTTCTCCACCAGGCAGCTTTCCAGCCACTCCTCCCCAAGCCTGTAGCATGGCACGGGGTTATTATGACCCAAGTGCAGGACCAGGCACTTGGCCTTGTTGAACCTCACACCATTGGCCTTGGCCCATCTATTCAGACTGTCCAGATCTCTCTATAGAGCCTTCCTACCCTCCAGCAGATCAACACTCCTGCCTAACTTGCTGTCCTCTGCAAACTTACTGAGGGTGCACTCCATCCCCTTGTCCAGGTCATTCATAAAGTTATTAGAGAACTGGTCCCAGTACCGACCCCTGGGGAACACCACTTGTGACCGGCCGCCAACTGGATTTAGCTCCATTCACCACCAATTTGCACCCTGCATGAGATCAATGCGCTCAGCCCTGGCACAGCCCCCTTCTATCTGGGAGATGTTGCAGAAGAAAACCAGCAGAAGCTGAGTTTGGTGAGAGGGATGTGCAATGGTCTGATACAGGCCATACCAAAAAGTATGAGGCATTGTTCTTCGGCAGGGGAAAAATGTGTTGTTTGTCATCTCTACCAGGCTTTTGTAGGTGGACATCTCACAGATGGCACCACAAGCAGCACTAGCCTGACTCCTCTTGAGCTGCAGTCAATTAGACCTCAACAAGCAGAGCCACCTCCCTGGAGAGGCCTACATCAAAGCATTTTAATCTGTGGGCACTTCTGTGGAGTGGCCCCATCTTAGTTGGGAAAGGGACCTGACAACATCTATCTCTTAGATCTTCCCTTTGAGTCCCACCTTCCTGAAGGTGCTGGGAGGATTTAGCTCAGTGAAATATGGAAGAAGTGAGTTTCTGAAAACCTGTAGGTCTCCTCCTCCCCAGCAGCAACATCCTCCAAAAGTCAGTTTTATCCTTCAGACTCAGATTCACTTTAAAAAGAAATGTGGGTTAGATGAGCGGGTTTTCCAAGTAGCCCTGCATATTTTTTGTCGCTTGCTGGTGCCCACTGCGATTTCTGTTTTCCCATCTTAAGGGAAGAATAAAGTAGTTATTTCCATTGCGTACTGAGAGCCACTTTGTGAAAAATACAGCTGGTCCCCTGTGTGAGGCATGGCCTCAACAGCCTCCCCAGAAAGCATGGGGATAACAACATCATCTGTTCTGGGGAAAGCTCAGTGGCCTTTCCTCCACAGGGCTTGCACAGGACCCCATGAAGAGTCCCTCAAACTGAGTTCCCCAGAAACGCGAGGGAGAAACCCCAAGTGTGCAGCTGAGCTCATCTCAGGTCATCACCAAGACCAGCAGGATAAGCCATCCCTCTGGGAGTTCTTCCAGCTGTACCACATCCCAGAGCTCATCTACAAGAATAAGTGATTTTTAAGAATCCCATTTAGCAAGCCTCCACTCCCCAGGATTTCAGCTTTGCCCATTAACACCTCCTCCCTCTCTACCTACCCACCCACCTCCTAGTCTGGCATAAAGTCAAGAGCATAAAGTTATCTCTGCTAACATTTGGACAGCCCCTGTAAGCCCTCATGACCATATGGTTGTGCCTTGAGAGCCTTTTGCCCTGAGAAGCCTTACAAATTCAGCCGAGAGCAGTCCCAAGGGTTAGTCTCTGTCTCTGGTTTCACCCTTAGAAGCCTGTGTTGTTCGGCAGGGTTTGTTAATCGTTCGCTTCTCTCTTGATGGTCAGTGGTGGCGGTGCCAGCATCCCGCGTGCTGCAGAAAGCGCGGATGAAGCTCATCAGCAGGGAGCAGTGCTTGGAGCGCATCCCCGAGCTGGTGGAGAACGTGCTGTGTGCTGAGCTGGAGAAAGGAGAAAGAGGCGCCTGCCAGGTAAAGTAAACGGGCTGCTGGATGGCCATGCTGCCTACAGGGTCACAGAGACATTGGAGGAGAAGCGCCTTCACTTCAGGAATGAGCATTGATCCTTTCCACGGCTTCCTGGGGCTACTAAAGCTCCTCTGCAGGAGGCCAGGTCAGGATGCCCAGGGGCCGAGGAACTGTCTACAAAGGCATATTGACCCAGGCAGTGGGGGTACAGGGCTTTTGGGGTCAGAAAGTAGTGATGGTGCTGGAAATGAATCGCCTTGTTGAGCAGGTGAGCCTCTCCTCACGCTCTCCCCCTGCCCTGATTCCCTCCCTGCAGCAAGAGAGACAGGAGCTCTGCAAGGGACACCGCGAGCAAGGTGGGCAAGGGAAAAGGGTGGCTTCCAACAAGTCCCCTTGGATGAGAGAGTGTTGGATGGCTCTGGGGACAGGAATTCAGACTTACATCTCATAGAAATTTAAAAACACGGTGTCTGCTCTGGCCAAGGTGTGCAGTGGTGGGAACAGTGGGAGGAGAGGTCTCATGCCACTGCAGAGAGGGCTCAGCACAGCATGGGCTGTGTCTTCCTCCTGCCTGGTGTCCCCTCAGCCCTGGGCCGGGCAGTGCTGCTCTATCGCCAGGTTAAATACTGAAAGGAGACAGGAAAGTTTGTCCAGGATGGTCAAAGCAAAAGAATGGGGTGGGAAATTGAGTCCAGGAGCTTTTAATTTGAATATTATAAACCTGTCTCAGGTGAGGTCTTGACTCTGATGAAAATGTCCTTTGATGGCAGGTTTGTCTGTGGGTGTCAGAACTAGTTGCATCTTATTGCAATGAGTTAGTGATATCGGCTGATGACTTTTGAAGGTAAATAGTAGAGTTCAAGCAGTATTTGATCTCAAGGACTGCTAAGGGGAGAAAGCTGAGACAAACACCCAAATGTGGGAAGACCTCACTGAGAATTTGTGCTCTCAGAACATATTCCACCTGCAGGACCACTGCCCTGGTGTCAAACAAAGTCTGAAAGACAAAACCCACCTTTTCTTTCATAGCATCCTCCTCTGGGTGCCTGATAAGGACTGTGAGCTCCCTGCAGCCTCTGCTTCAGGACTAAGGTCTCCGTCCTCCACTGGGCAAGGGTTTTCTTGGACGTGTGCTTGTGTTTGCAGGGTGTTGCAGCTGGTGAAGGGTCTGGAGGACAACTCTTATGAGGAATGACTGAGGGACCTGGCGGTGTTCAGCCTGGAGAAGAGGAGGCTGAGGGGAGACCTTCTCGCTCTCTACAGCTCCCTGAAAGGAGGTTGTAGAGAGGTGGGGGCTGACCTTCCTGGTGACAAGTGATAGGACAAGAGGAAATGGATTCAAGTTATGGCAGGCAAGGTTTAGATTGGATATTAGGAAAAAAATTTTCACTGAAAGGGTTATCAAACATTGGAAGAGGCTGCCCAGGGAGGTGGTGGATTCCCCATCCCTGGAGGTGTTTAAAAAAAGGGTAGAGGTGGTAGTTGGGGACATGGTTTAGAAGTGGTTTTGTCATGGTAGGTTAATGGTTGGACTTGATCATCTTAAAGGTCCCTTCCAACCTCAGCAATTCTATGATTCTGTGATTCTATGGGGGGACAGATGGGCAGACACATGTATGCACAGCTTCATCCTGCAGGAATCCTTTGTTGAGGGCACTAAACCAACACCCAGGACAGAGAGACATCCCCTGCCCTTTAGGCAAAGGCAGTGGGGACAGGGACCATGGACCACAGAGCCATTGTGATCCGGAGCCTGTGGCTGGGCAGCGGAGGGGAAGCTTTGCTTTACGAAATCATTTTTTTAATTATCCAGAGAGCATCTGTCTCCGAAACCATTCATCTAGTGACTTTCACCTCCATTAAATTCAATCAAAAATTTTAAAAAGAAAACTGCCACAGGATAACATTAACATGATTAAAGAATGCACTTCCCAGCCCAGCCTTAAGTTCTGCGGCTGAATTATGCTGGTGAAACAGCAAGAGCACTCGTACCCAGCAAAATGAATCTCCTGTATTCAGAAAGATGATGAGGGTGCTATTTTGATCTACAATGATGTTAGAGTTGTCTGAGAAATGAACTCAAAATGTGAGCTTTCCGAGCAGTGGAAGTACGCGCCGACTGCACGTGTGATAATGCTCATAACCCAACAACTGCCCTCTTTCAGTGGAAGCTTCACCAAGCAGAAACCTGCTGCAAACTGAAACAATGAGAGCAAGACAAAACCGTACCCGTGGCTAGTGGAGCTCTTTGGGAGTGAAATGGGTGACACAACTTTTCATCGGAATTTGACAATTTGCTGGAGGGGAAGAATTTTGCCAATGGAGGGTTTTCTGGGAAGCACTGATTGAAGTCGGGTAGGGCACATTTCAGCCTTGCTAGGTCCAAATTTCTTGCTAGAAATCTGGTGGTTTGCCCATAGTAGACTGCCTGGTAATGAAATAGGAGACCAGGTCCGAACCTGATGCTTGCCCTGCAGCATGGACCACTGGACACCTGATTCATCTGCCCTCTGCAGGTAGTGCGGCAGGTAATGCAATCTATCGAGCTACGCTTGTCTACAGAAATTATGGGGTTTGTGTCAAATGAGAGTGAGGCCAGATTTCAAAATACCTAAATCCTTTACAAAGTCAGTGCTGTCAAGTAGGTAGAGCAGCCCTGGGCATAGTTTTCATCTGTGCCAACTAGCTGTGTCCTGGATGATTTCCAGACACAGCTCAAGCTGTTGCATGGGTCAGGAGCCACCCACAATAGAATCATAGGAACATAGAATCAATCATAGGATCATAGAACAGTTTGGGTGGGAAGGGACCTTTAAAGGCCATCTAGTCCAACCCCCTGCCACGGGCAGGGACATCTTCAACTAGACCAGGTTGCTCAAAGCCCTATACAACTTGGCCTGGAATGTTTCCAGGGATGGAGCAGGATCACTTTGGACCCTGGCAACCCAGTTTAGAGGCCAGGAAGGAGCAGCAGCACCTGGAGATGCTGAGCTTGCTGGTGTGGATGTGGTCCCAGTAAACCTGGAAGCCATGCACTGCACAGATGTATAATCTGTCTGGACATGAAGTAGATAAAAGCCTTATGTTAAACTTTTCTGAGTTTTGTTCATGTCCAAAGCCAGGCTACGTTGGGCAAGTTGCATCCAGACCCAAGGTTGTAAAGCCACGTGATCCTGATCTGGATCCAAAGGATTACCGTCCTAGTTCTTATCACTGTGTGCCATATGTGTGCTAGATTTTTCCCCATTGCAGCCAGCTGGTTTACATGTAGCAAGTCTTCACCAAGGCATCTTGTAGAAGTTTTATTCTTCTGACCACCGCCTTAATACTCCCATGTGGCAACAGGACATGAATAGAAAGGCTGAGACATTTCACCAGCTGCCATCGTACTAGTACCAGACAAGACTAATTTGTGGATTACTGACCATATTCCTGTAATAACTCAAGGAGATGAAATAGCAGAGCTCACGAGTATTTGTACTTTAAAAAAAAAAAAGAAATCCATTCACTTAAAAGAAAAATCTATTGTATACCAATTCCCTAGCGGTTCTGCAGACAAATATATAGATTGACTGTGAATTAACACTAACAGGATCTGTAATTGACTTATAGTTCTATTTAGTCATAAACATTAGCATTAATGGATGTTCATGGGGTACAAGTGCTAAAGAACAGACACTAGAGATGCCCTATGTGTTATTTTTTTGTGTGCTGCATTTCTTCCATGACCCTATGAACCACAATTGATGTCTAATTCCTTGCTTTCTTAAGCATCTTTTGTTAGGCTCTGATGCAATGGTAACTTGAACAATAATTAGAGTAGAAGGGACTCACAAAGCAAATGCCTCTTCAGTGTCTTGCCTAGCCAGACAAAATTCAGTAAATGGCCCAATTATATTTCAGAGAGTTTCTGCACAGGAGGTCTGTGGGGGTAGCTCAGCGCTGTGGTGATTAGGACGGAGCGTGTTCAGCTGGAAGTCACAGTTCACGTACAGTTCAGGTCAGCAGCAGATGAAGGGGGGCCCAGTCCCTGGCCTGACTTTCAGGGGAAGGAATCATTGCGTGGCCACAAACAAGCAGTGGGATGGTTCCAGCTCAGCATCACCGTGCTCTATACTGTCCTCTGGCGTAGGGTTGATCTGAGCCACGAGCTGAAGGTATCTACACCCTTCCACCTACCGTAGCCAGAGGTGATCTTGGCTATGCCTGATAAATATCTGAAAAGATGCTAGGATGCTCCTGGGGCTCGGGGTTTTAATTTAGGTCTGGGAAAAAGGCAGAGAAGGACTTCTTCACCTGTGATATGTCCTGCCCGCATATACTACCAGCAGTTTGGAAAGGGCAAATTCCTTTCCAGCATCTGGGATGCTCAGGGCTCTCACCCTACACACCTATAGCAATAGCAGTTGTTGTTGTACAACCCTGGGTGGGATCTACCTGGCCAGATACAAATGTCTTTTCTATAGCCATCTGCATCTGCCAAATCCTCTTTCTATCAATGGGGAAGACAAAACCACTTCTGACACGTGAGACATTGAGACTGATTAACCATCTATTTTAAAATAATTCTAATTTAAAATAATTTAACCATCTATTTTAAAATAATTATCTGTATGAGTGCTTATTGCTCCCCATTAACTAGAATTAAGTCCAAGGTGCCTAGCTCACAGGGAGTCACATAGCTCTGAGGTAGGACCGTTAACTACATGTCATTTTAGATGACACCCACCTGGAGTACTGCATCCAGCTCTGGAGTCTCCAACATAAGAAAGACATGGACCTGCTGGAGCATGTCCAGAGGAGAGGCATGAGGATGATGCGAGGGCTGGAGCACCTCTCCTATGAGGAGAGGCTGAGAGAGTTGGGGCTGTTCAGCCTGGAGAAGAGAAGGCTCCGGGGAGATCTTATTGCCGCCTTCCAGTGCCTAAAGGGGTTCCAGGAGAGCTGGGGAGGGACTTTTTACTGGGGCATGGAGTGACAGGACGAGGGGGAATGGCTTTAAACTGGAAGAGGGCAGGTTTAGATTAAACATTAGGCAGAAGTTTTTCCCTGTGAGGGTGGTGAGGCACTGGAACGGTTTGCCATGGAGGCCCCATCCCTGGAGGTGTTGAAGGCCAGGCTGGAGGTGGCCTTGGGCAACCTGGGCTGGTGGGAGGTGTCCCTGCCCATGGCAGGGGGGTGGAACTCGATGATCTTCAAGGTCCTTTCCAACCTAAACCATTCTATGATATCCCAGGATATCTTGTTGGCATCCCACTTCCTCCTGTCTCAAACGATGCCCCGGTGCCAGTAATGTAGCTGCACTAAGACCTTGACACTTGCACTGGGAACACCAAGATATGTGATCAGTGGAACTCACCCCTCGCACCCACACTTAGCCTGTGCATGGGAGTACTAAACCCGTGCAGATGTGGCAAAAGCCCTTTACAAGCTCTTGCATTCCTTTTACTGGTGCTAACGTGGCTCCAAAACTGCAGAGGAAGACTTGTGAAACAGAATTTTTTGAAAGAAAAAACTCTGCAAGTGAGAAGTGGGACCATAGAGGTAAGTTATCAGAGATGCCAGGAAAAGGTCACAAACCAGGGAAGCCTGATCAATCCCGCAGTCTCTTCAGAATACGTGAACAGAGGTGGATAGATGATGGTGTGATTGCAGGCTGTAGGGATGGAGATTATCTGTATGAGATCCGAGGTTTAGACCCTTCTGCCTATCAGACAAAGGTGTGCTGGGGGTCGGGGGTCAAAGCTAACCACATTTCAGTTCAAAGTTATTACAAACTATACAAAATGACTTTACTGTTGTACCGTACTTTAATATTGAAGAGAGTGATCCACTCTCCATCCTTGTGGTGGATTCTCCACTGCTGAACTGTCACTAACATGACAAGGTGGATTTTTTTTTTCCTGTAAGGGACAGATCGCTTTAAGCAGGAAGGTATCCTGTGAAGCCCCAGAACAAAGCAGTAGAAAGGTGTTTCTGCATTTGCAGGCTCTGAAATTTGCTCCTGAAGGCTGCTTTGATGTGCAGCTCACAAGAATTAGAACACTTGTCCCGTGTCCCATGGTTTTATAGGGCTTTCATCATTCGATCATTTTATGATAGGGGCAGACAAGGAAACACATTCAGGCTGTGGTGGTTTAATTCTTTCATCTGTCAAAACCATTCCTTCCTATTGCAAGGGTCTGGGATGTTGATGATGTCTCCCGTCTCTTCTGCTTTCTTCTTCTGGGTTGTAGCTTTTGGTTCCTCAAACTGAAGCTGTTTGGTTTGCAGCAAGGAGGTCCAGCATCACTTTGTGTGCCTGGTGAGTGAAGCTGTGGGGAGCAGAACATCTCTGGATCCGGCTGAACAGGGAAACCTACTTTGTGCTTGCCCCGGAGTGGGGGACTGGGTGCGATGACTCAGAGGAGATGCTTCTCATTCAGTTCCAGTGAGTCAACAGGGCTTTAAGGGAACGTTGTGACTCACAGACAAATTTAAATTCTTTGAAGGAGTCGACAAGCATGTGGCAGAGGGTGATCCAGCTGATATAACACGCTGAGATTTCCAAAACTCTTTTAATGAGATTTGTCACCAAAGGCTGTGGAGAAACTGTACTGTCGTGAAGTAGAAGGGCTTCGGTTTGAAACGGAGGCAACATGGAGAAGGATTTGGTGGGAGAGGGGGCTCACAAGGGAAGTTGTGTTGGCACCTGTGCAAGGAATTGTGATGTTCAAGGAGGGCAAACGCTGAGACAACCAGGTCGGCCGATGCCACAGCATTGTTCAGAGCGGTGGAAATTAAAACTGTGCAGAGGTGCAGCGGGATCTCATTATTCTGAGTGACTGGAGGTTAAAACAGCAGATGCAGCTCGCTGTTGATAAAGGCAGAGTAATGAATGTAGGGGGAAGCAACTCCAGCTGTACGCATGCAATAATAGGCTCTAAATTAGCTATTACCATGTAGGAAGATCTTGGAGTAACTGTGGATAGTCCTTCAAAAACATCAGCACGAGGGTCTGTGGAGGTCAAAAAGGCAACAAGAGCATTAAGAATTATTAGGACAGGAATAAGTAGCAAAGCAAAAAGCGTGTTATGCCAGGGCAGTAATCTTGGGAGCCTGCATCTTGTGTGCTGTGTGCGATTCCCGTCCACCCCACCTGAGAACGGAGGAGTAGTTTTAGAAAAGGAGAGGAGTAGAGTAGGAAGGATGAACAGGGAAACAGAACGGCTTCTGGCAGAAAGGGGAATAACAGAGCAGAGCTCTGAGGCTTGTAAAAGACATGTCGGATGGGGATATGACACAGATTTCTGAAGTCATGAGCAGCAAGGAGAAGACAGTCAAGAGCTGTCCTCTTGTCACTACTGCTCAAAACACACGAAGGAGGGGGTGTCAGACGGCTGTATCAGGCAGCAGATTTAAAACAAAGAGAAGGAAGTGTTTTTTCATCCAACGGATAATTAAACTGTGGAAGTCACTGACCAGGATGTTGTGGGTATTTATCCTAAGGGATAAATGGATTCAAAAAGCAATTAGATAACTTCCTGGATGAAGATCTCTCTAAGGCTATTAACCACTTTGATGTAACTACCACTCTGTAAATACTTGCCCTGCTTCTCATTCTCCTTCCCTGCACACTGGCTACAGACGACTGTCAGAGACAGGACTCTGGGCCACAGGGGTCTTTGCCCAGATGCACCATAACTGCCTTTAATTCCGTGCCACCATAGTCACTGATGGACCCTGCTGACATCTGCGTGGATGGAGTTGGGCGGTCTTGTTTTCCCATCTTCCAGCAAGCGGTTGGAGAGACAGAGAAGCTGAAGGCTCTGACTTGAGATCTTGAAGGGATCCCATGAAAGGAGTCTGGGTCCCCTGTGTTACCTGGTTCTTTTTCAATACCAGCATGCTAAAAATGGCCATAGCCTCCTTCCTTCCACCTTTCTCTAAAGATGGCTTGTTCATGCTGAAATAACTGAAGAAATCATCTGTTTGCAAAAGCCTTCCCTTCCTGCAGCCAGGGCAGCTCTGATGGCAAGTGGTGTTATTCACAGGCCGATTCTCTCCAATTTACACAGAGGTTACCAACGTGGAAATGAAACCAGCAATGACTTGCAAGGACTGTGTATCCACCTAATGAGTATCAGATGGGTTGTTCTCCCTCCCCCAGAACTTTTCCCACCTAAGAAGATTTATATGGCCGAACGTGTTTGTTCTGATCAATTGCCATGTTGCAGACACGAATACAAATACGAAAGGAAGAAGATTACACTCTTCATCCAAAGCCCACTAAAGTCAGCAGAAAGGCTCCTGATGTTCACAAAAAGGCTTTGGCCGTGGTGGAAAGGATGAAACTTTTGATCAGCATCAGTGAACAAAGTGCCTTGTTAGTCGGTGACAGTTTTTATACAAGCCAGAACTATTTATCAGTGAATATATCGTTGCTCTCACCTCTCCTAATGGGAGGATTAACATGCCATTGTGGAAGGCGTGAGGTCAACACCAGCTCTGATTTGATGTCGTTGCTTTTCACTCATCTTCTAGTTGAGAAAAAACATGCAACAGAAGCAAAGATGCTATTTTTAGGGGTTTGGCTGTCCAGAAACTTGGCGCTCAGTCTGAAGAGCAGGAGCAGGTATCTGGTGTGTGTTGCTGACCTGTATTTCACCACCAGGATTCAGGAGGCTGAAAGCAGCATTTAATAAATTCTTCGATCTTCAGAGTCGTTAACCTGAGCATTCATTAAATTAGTGCTACTGGAAACATCACAGAGCTGAGATAATTGTACCAGTGCTCCAAACTCGCTCCTCCTACACGAGGATGGAAAACCTTGGGCCAACATTTTTGAGAGCTTAAGGTGGATACGGGGATATTCAGAAGTGTCCAAGAACTGAGTTTATTTTCTCTGTCTTTAGCCCTGGAAAAAACAGGCTACTGATTCATCTGGGCTACTGCTATAATTATGTGAGCAAAATCATCACATGGAGAGGATGAGTTACCCACTTTGCGATAAAATCGTCGAGTTAAATAGCTGAAGTTAAGAGAAATGGCATGTTAGAAGTTGCACCCATGAAGCAGACCGTCTCAGCCCACGTGGGAAGGGATCTGAAGTGGGATTTGGTTGGATCGGGGCTGGTGGATTAGAGAAATGGATTTGCAGCTGCTGCCTGGGTTTTCACAGCATTGCCTAACTCCCTCTCTGCCCAGGTTTTAAATTGCTTTCCGCAGCTGACAGTCCCCCTCGCCCTGCAGACAGCTCTCCCTTTCCTCACTGACTGGGCAGAGCACAAAACAAATGTGATTAAAGGGGCAAAGAGGGAAAATCAGATCTGATTTGAGAGGAAATGTATAGTTTATATAGTATAGGATGTATAGTTTAAATAGGGGTTCCTGGCTCTGCCATTGCCCGTGCAAATCCCTTTTCTGCTGTGGTTTTCTCAGCTGTGAAATACGATAAGACTTTCCCCCCGAGGAGAGTCACAAGGTATCAGGAATTAACTGGTATCTAAGTGCCCTGGGAGAAAGGTCCTTTGCAAGTGTGAACAGCCTCCAAATTGAACACTCTGAAACCGACCTGCCCCGATGGTATGTGGGGGCTCTGCCAGGGCTAAAAATCTCCTGTGCTGGGAAAAAAACGGCACGACGCATCCCGACGTGTCACCGACGAGGGATCGTCAGCCCTTGCTGCGTCACTGCCTTGCAGACGGCTCCCACTCTCTCGACTTCATTTATTATCTTTGTGTAGGAGGCTCGAAGCATCTTCCTTTCGCTACCAGGATAATACGTTTGGCCTGTTCCTGCCCTGAGGGAATTAGCAGTAAAATTCCCAGTAATTTAATTGCGCGCACAGCCGAGGAGATGTTCATTCATTCAAACAGGATGCCATTGCCAAGGACACCAATAACGCATGGATCCAAGGTCACTGCAAGGTCACTAGTGCGATTCACACAAATTCTTGGCTGAAACAGGGTCGGGAAACGTCTGTAGATCCTGAGTCTGAAGAGGTTCCAGCAGCACCAGTTGAGATGCAGACACGTAGCTACAGTAACACCATTTCAGTGCAAACAGTATTGAATTTACGGGTTGGACTCTACGATCTTAAAGGTCTTCTCCAACCTAAATGATTCTATGAATGCTGAAGCAACACTTGCTCTGTATTTATCTGCATTTTCCCCTCCTCTAGGCATGTTGAAGCAAAAAGAATAATAGAAAAAAACAAATAAGAAAGATAAACAAATTGATGACCTGGGCCTTCCATCTAGTGAAGTGAGTTGAAATTCAGCCATAAACTTTAGTGGGTGCTGATGAGTTGCACGGGAGACTACAGCTGCTTCCTTACTCATTAATTAATTAATGTGTTAGCTCAGGGTAGCTGCTGGCAGAAGGGGGTTCATACATTAATGACAAAGACATTTCTCAAAGTAGCGTGCAAAGTGGGAAGGGCAGCAATTCCCAGGAAAGCTGACTGTCTTGGGAAATGGGTTTGTATGGAATTTATTTGCCACGTGTACTGGGATAGGGTAGAAAAAGATTCAAACCCACCGTGGAAGGAAAATCATTTTGAGTAGGGGCTGCACAGCACTTAATGTACACAAGTGTCAGAAAAGTGGTTTACCTGGCTGGGTGGATTTTGTGCTGGTTTCTTTTCTCCTTCGGGTTGTATTGGGAGATGGCACACGCAGAGGTCATACGGGCAACTGGATGTGCTCTCGGTGTTCAAGCTACAGTGGCCACCAGAAGGACATTCCTCTTTGCAGGGTGAGGGCAACGTGCATTGGAAGGCTTGCACGCACTGGGTGAGTGAAGGTTGCCCTTCCAGTAGCAGGCAAGTTTGCGGTGAAATTAGTGTGGTTGCAAAAAGGATTTGTCAGGATTAGTGCTCATCTCCTGTCCAATTTCTGCATGCTAGCCCCCAAAATGAACAGTGGCACCTACATGCACCAGTTTTGCAGAGAAGTCAAGGACTGAATGAGCAGTCACAGCAAATGTCCCTTTTCACTGCTGGATGTTGTCTCTTGGTGACAGGATTCAGGTATCCTTCTGGGGCCACAAGAGCTGTGGATAAGGCTGAGAAGGACAGGGCACTGCACTGAGCCAGAGCTTGTGGTTGATCTCCTCCTCTTACCTTCTGTATCTGTTTATTCTCCAGGGATCTCAGGGCTGATTTGTTCCCTCAAATCTTCACGAACTCGGGACAGTCTGATTTTCCCAGTCTGCCTGTGGGATGCAGCTGCTGTGAGATACCTGAGGTTTGATCCTGCTGTAACATCTTCCTTATGCCATAGGTGGACAGCGGGGGACCTCTGGTTTGCAGCTACTGGAACACCATGAAGTGGTTTCAGGTTGGCATCGTCAGCTGGGGAGAAGATTGTGCAGAAAAGCCAAACCATGAGATCTTAACATCTGTTTACAGCTACCGAGGCTGGATCGAGACCGAGACAGCCATAAGGGGGAAACCTTTCTTCATTGAAGGCATGGATAACAATGGAAATGCCAGGGTGGTTCCTTCCAGGGCTGAGACACATCTGGTGTTTCTTGAGTATTCTTTCCTTTTATTTATCTCTTTCATAGCATTTAGATTACTCTAGAGAAGATTTTTCTAAACATAATAAAAGTCAGAACTACCATCGCGTTCTTTTGCTGCTGACCTGTATAGTTATGTCTCAGGTCAACCTGCTCCATCTCACAGATGTGGATACAGACACTAAAATGAGATGCCACATTGAGACAGGGAAGCGATGGAGAGGCCGGAGAGGTGAAATGAGAGAGCTGGGACACAGATAAGAGAAGCCATACTCTTCTGAAAAACACAGGTTTTCCATGCTGGTGGGTCACATCAGGCCCAGTTCTTTGCTAAACTCACATGCGAAGAAAAGATGTGGCATCTGAAGGAGCTGCACGCCTCAGAAAGCTGAAACCCTAAGAAAGGTCTTAGCTTATTCCATAGCTCAGCTGTTGGTAGGATAGTTCTGGGTTAATACCTCTTACAGCTAACTATTAGCTGAACTAATGCATCTTCTATCTTGCAGCTGGGCCAAGCTAAGAGCATCTTCAGAGACCACAGCAGCTGCTCAGGTGATATTTGAAGCTCCTGGGACATGACTACATGTCAAATTCAGTGTCTCCTTAAGCTAGAAAAAGGACTAGAAATTTTGGGGACAGTGTTGGAAAGTGTAGCATCATATAAATAATCAGTCTTATTTACCTGACTTGCAAATGCTGAGTTTTGGTTGTTAAAGGCAATAGTGAAAAATCTGTCTGGCTGAAGAGCACTGTTTCTGACCTATCCATAAAATTCTGTCTGTAGAAACCCCTTGACTTTGTAATTAGCTAAAATTAATCCCTTGCAAATAAATGGTACATCAAAAGGAAACAACATTTGTTTTTTCTCTTTTAGAGGCCTTTTGCATGTGTTGCTGAGGGGTCCGCATCCCAGCCTGAGGGATGAGCTGGTCCTTCATGCAACTCGTTGACCTTCATTGCTTCTCCAGCAACGTGCATCGCAAGATGCGTTCTGGTCTTTGCAAGGAGGTTGCTTCTCTTGGAAGTGATGGGGAAGGAGGCAAGCAGCAAGGTCTCCTTCATGTCCCACCTTTGCAACAGCATAAAAGCACCTGTAATTTGCAGCAATGATAAAACTCAGTGAATGTGCAATGGGACAGAACCTCACAAATTGGTTTTAATTACCTTGATATTTTCTGGCTAGCTGGTGGAGAAGCCTTGTAAATGAGAATTAATTCATCTACCTTAAGCTAATGCAAACCCATCTTGGCATAAAAGTCAGACTTTATTTTCTGTGTTATCTGAGCAGAAAATAATGCTTAATTATTATTAGTTCTGAGTAATGCTTATGAAAATTGCTCCACATTAATTTCACATGGCTGACTGGCTAATGGATGCATAAGGGTCTTGTAACCCTTTGCAAAAAGACTAATAAAAGCTAAAAACAAGGGGAATATATTACTTTAGCAGCTATTAGTAGTAGACAGTGTCTGTTGGCATTAATACCTATATTTATTTTCCTTTCTATTAATAATATATCAACAGATTCTAGAAGCTGTGGCAGGCACTGGACATCAGGAAATATTTCCTAATGCTGCAATCTATTCAGCTGCAGAACTGTTTCCCCCAAAGGAAATGAGAGATGTCCTCCTGCTTGAATTACTTTAATGTGGGGATTGTAGGGAGCACTTTCTTGTACAGCACAAGGCATGGAAAAAAAACCTGCTCTTACAGGGAACTGTGAAAGGACCCAGTGGGTCTTTCCCATCAGTAGCATTTACAAACTGGTAACGGTCGGTGTTAGATGTGGGTGGTGCGACTTAGTGGTTACAGCAGGGCACTGCTGCTATGGGTTTTGATCCATCCTGCTGCTCGTTTACGCAATGGCCTTGGGGAAAGAAAGTTTGTTCTTCGTGCCTCAGTTTCCCTACTTGTAAATTGAGGTAGTGAGAGTGGTTCATTTTGCTACACGGAAGCATTAGTTTTGCAAATTAAGACCAGCTATGTCGCTGCAAAGGAATAAACAGGAAAGAGACTTTTTTGTCCTTATTTAAAACATCATAAAATTCATTACAGCAAATTCATCTTTGCTACTACATACACTGTTCAATAATTAGGGCGAGAAAGGAAATGTTTTTTTAATATTTCTCTGCTGTAAGTAGGTCTGATGAAAGCAAGTCGATGCTGTGTCTTGCTTGAAAGGTATTTGTGTTTTGAGAGAGCACATCGCTTTTGCGTATGGATTTGATGGGAACGTGTTGGAGTCATGCAAAATCAAAATGCAATATATTGGCTTTGTCATTGACATTTCAGTGTGACCCATTAATTTTTTAAGCTTTATAACATTGGTGTACTATACTTCATATGTTATTGTGTTCTGTATTTGTAGGTTTAGATCATCTAAGTGAAAAGTTTCCAAACTGAACTACCTCAACTTTTTATGCTTCACGCAGTATTTTGGGATGTTCACTTTTTGTCTTAATTTGCAGCTCATTCCTTATTGCCCCTTCCCTCTTTCCAGATACCTCTTCCTCATGTCCTGTCAGCCCAATGGAGGGCATCGAGCAGTCTGGGCAAAAGAAACGTATCTCTTTCAATACTCTTTGCTCAATGAGCAAAGCTGGCCAACAGAAAACAAGAGGCTACCGCATGGAGCATGATGATGCAAAGCAGGGCACCAAAATATAGGTTTTGTTCTCAGCACTACATCTTTAGCAGCAAATACCAGAAGAGAAGGCGGCTATGGAAATGCTTAGACACCCAAGGAAACATCCATAAGAGAATTCAAGGGACAAAACTATGAGGATATGGGTATGCAAGGAAACAGAGAAGAGGCCTCACTTGAACCTTTTGCTAAGGAGATAAGAACAAAAGCACCTCCCATGAGTACTGCAGACAGAAATCTAAAATCCTCTACCAAAGTCATTTTGGCTTGGTTCTGCAGAAATTAAGGGCCCTGTGTATATATATGTGTGTTTCCCTGCCTGCCCCATCCCAGCTGGCAGTTTTCACACAAGTTTGGGAAGAGAGACAGAAGATTTGAGGATGATGGTGTTCATGCAACTTTGGCAGTGAGAGCTGGTTACAGAGACGTGGGGAGGGCTTCAAGTAAGTAGGACAATTGTGTGGCTCCACCTCAGACAAGGAGGGTTAGAAGAACATCAGTCCATGATCACAGAACATAGAATCACAGAATGGTTTGGGTTGGAAGGGACCTTAATGATCACCTAGTTCCAACCCCCCTGCCATGGGCAGGGACACCTCCCTCCAGACCTTGTTGCTCCAAGCCCCGTCCAACCTGGCCTTGGACACCTCCAGGGATGGGGCAGCCACAGCTTCTCTGGGCAACCTGGACCACTGGTCCATGTCCTTTTTATGTTGAGGGTTCCAGAGCTGGACACAATGTTCCAGGTGGGGTCTCCCCAGAGTGGAGCAGAGGGGCACATACCCCCCTTGCCCTGCTGGCCACGCTGCTGGGGTTGCAGCCCAGGATCCCGTTGGCTTGCTGGGCTGACAGCACACATTACTCACTCATGTTGAGCTTCTCATCAACCAGCACCTCCAAGTCCTTCTCCTCAGCGATGCTTTCCATCCATTCTCCGACCAGCCTGGACTTGTGCTTGGGATTGCCTCAACCCAGGAGCAGGACCTTGCACTTGGCCTTGTTAAATTTCATGAGGTTTGCACAGGCTCACCTCTCCAGCCTGTCTAAGTCCCTCTGGGTGGCATCCATTCCCTCCAGCATTTTGACTGCTCCACACAGCTTGCTGTCATCAACAAATTTGCACTCAATTACATCATTCGTGTTGCTGACAAAGATGTTAAACAGCACCAGTCCCAGTACCAACCCTTGAGGAACACAACTCATTACTGGTCTCCACTTGGACATCAAGCTGTTGACCGCAACTTTTTGAGTACAGTCATCCAGCCCGTTCCTTATTCACTGAGTGGTCCATCCATCAGATCATTGTCTCTCCAATTTAGAGACAAGGATGTTGTAAGGGACAATGTCAAATGTGTTGCAAAAATCCAGGTAGATGGTGTCAGTTGCTCTTTGCTTACCACCAATGCTGTAACCCTGTTGTAGAATGTCATCAATTTTGTCAGGCATGATTTGCCTTTAGTGAAACCATGTTGGTTGTCATCGATCACCTCCTTATTTTCCATGTGCCTTCATGTAGATTCCAGGAGGATCTGCTCCATGATCTTGCCGGGCACAGAGGTGAGACTGACTGGCCTGTAGTTCCCTGTGTCTTCCTTTTTTCCCTTTTTAAAAATGGGGGTTATTTTTCCCCTTTTCCAGTCAGTGGGAACTTCACCAGACTGCCATGACTTCTCAAATATGATGGATAGTGGCTTAGCAACTTCATCTGCCAGTTCCCTTAGGACCCACAGATCAATCTCATCAGGTGCTATGGACTTGTGCACCTTCAGGTTCCAATCTTCTCCTACAGTGGGTGGTTCTCCTGGATTGCCTCTGCCCTGCTGTGTTGTCCCTCCAACAGATATTGGGGTGGTTGAAGTCCCCCATGAAGACCAGGGTTTGTGAATGTGAGGCTGCTTCCATCTGCCTATAGATAACTACTGCTGTAGAAATCCAACCTTTATTCCGGGTGATGATCCCAGACCTCTCCCCCAGCTTGTCCTCAGCAGATGTGAAGTCGGTGATCTGAAGACAAAGCAGTTCCCAGAGTGATTCTTTTAGAGGGACTGAGATTTCCCATTTTCTCCTTTTTCAGCCTGTACTTCCTCACAGGGGTAGGACAGAATGAAAAGCATAGGCTTCTCTTCTGCTCCCTTCAGCGGCCGGGGCACCTCTCTGTCTCTATGAGGAGAAGGCAGAGGGTACACATGGCTGTGACCATGGCCGTTGGCATCTGTTTGTCATTTCATATGCACTGCATGGAGTTTTCTGACTTTGTACAACATGTCTTTACCTGTCTGACTTCAATGCAAGCAAAATGTCAGAGGGTTTATTTTTCTCTCCTATTTTGTGTGCCTACCAGGCGATGAGTGAATTTTGGTAGCAACCTTGGTCTGAACAGAATCATGGGAAAGGACCAAGGGAACAATGGGAAATGGTCTGTCGACTATGAGCACGAGTTTACAAACAACCCCTGAAACACAGAGTGCTGGGCCAGTGGTCTACATATTCCTTTATTTTGAGCGGCACTAATAATTTGCCCTGCTCTGCAGCTTTTTTGGCCAGAGACTCAGGTGAAAAGCGATGCTAGACAGAGCAGGGGGCTTTGTTAGGATGGGAGGGCACCAAGGAGGGATGCAACAACTCAGGGCACTTGGCAGGCATGGAGAAACCTCCAGCCATCTGAGTGTCACTGCCCCAGCCCCTCTCACAGCAAGTGCCGAGGAGGTGGAGTGGGAAGCTGGATGTGTAGAGGAGCATGAAGAATCACAGCGTGTTTATTCAAGGCGGGCCCGATTGATGGGTGCCTTGCAACAAGAGGTTTATTTTGCGGATGAGTGAGCGGCTGTCACTCCGTTTGCACGACTGGTAATATCAGAAAGAAGCCATTCGTGCAGAAGGGAGCCTCCCGGCAAATGCGTGTTATCACATCCGAGGTGCCTGGGGTATGGGCTCAGGGTATGCTGCCACTTGCAAATATCTCTGATGCCCCACATTTGAACCCATTTCCCGGAGGAACCTGGCACACCATGTCCTGCAGGGGAATATAATTCTCTCCAACATCCTCCACACACTGCCAGATCTCAGGGTACGATCTTTTACTGTTCATCCAGTATCAGGAGCAGCCAGATCTTGGGCAGGACCTTCATACACGGCGTACTGGCTCTGGCTGGGATGGAGTTCGCTTTCTTTGTATCAGCCCATATGGTGCTATGTCTTAGATGTGTGACCAAATCAGTGTCGATAACACACCAGTCTTATCAACTCCAGTGAGCAGTGCTTGTGGAGCACCAAGGTTTTCTCTGTTTCTCACGCTGTCCTGAGAGTAAGTCAGTTGGGGGTGCACAAGAAGTTGTGAGGTGGCACAGGCAGAACAGCTGACCCCAATGCACCACAGGGATATTTCATGCCATGGAATGTCATGCTCAGCCATAAAATCTCGGGAAAAGAAGGAGGAATCATAGAATCATAGAATCGTTTAGGTTGGAAGGGACCTTGAAGATCATCGAGTTCCACCCCCCTGCCATGGGCAGGGACACCTCCCACCAGCCCAGGTTGCTCAAAACCCCATCCCACCTGGCCTTGAACCCCTCCAGGGATGGGGCAGCCACAGCTTCTCTGGGTAACCTGTGCCAGGGGCTCACCACCCTCACAGGAAAAAAAATTCTTCCTAATATCTAATCTAAATATCCCGGCTTCCAGTTTGAAGCTATTCCCCCTCGTCCTATCACTACATGCCCTTGTGAAAATTTGGGGTTTTGGCATTTTCCTTCCCAAGTATCA
Source organism: Charadrius vociferus (assembly GCF_000708025.1). NCBI lineage: Eukaryota > Metazoa > Chordata > Aves > Charadriiformes > Charadriidae > Charadrius > Charadrius vociferus. The sequence goes on along the minus strand of NW_009649047.1, from coordinate 1,006,298 downwards.
TCAAACATGGCGAAGCCCTGCTTTCCTGGGGATGGCTGAACGCTTGCCTGCTGGTGGGAAGTAGTGAGTTCATTCCTTATTCAGCTTTGCTTGCGCATGCTGCTTTGCTTCACTTTTATCTCAACCTGAGAGACTTTGCCTTTACACTGGGTCCTTCACTTGCATTTTGCTGCTATTGTTAAAGCACGCCAAACTCGTGCACCACCAAGGATGCATTTAAAAGTGCTCTTGTGGTTTGGTTCATGTAAGGTCCAGGTGACTCGGTTATATTTCCCCTGCAACCAACATACAGATTTCATGGCTTCATATCTCCGACAACCTAAATGGCAGCAAGGCCACTTCTCCAGCCCCCAAACCAACTGGCAGGATCCTGTCTGATCCATATGGTTAAACTCTCAGCCTCCAAATCGCAGTGGTTTATCCAAACTGTCTCCTGGCAACGGTCCCTGGCCCGTGCTAAGCTTCGATGTGTTTGGGTTGAGGCTTGTTATTTGGGCTAAAGCAGGGCCAGGGCTACGGATGAACCATGTAGGTGAGCAAGTTCCTGTACCACTCAACCCTGTTTGATTTACCAGTGCGGCGCTGTAGTTTGTGCATCACTCCCTCCTCCCAACCCTCCTTCTTTCCCAGCTCTTCTGCCAATGATTCCTGCTCTGCAGCCATCCCAAACATCCTCCTACCAGCCTGGCAGGCTCACTCGAGACATGAAGCCATTATTCAAATCCTCAAATGGGCTTAAAAAGTACGGTTTGGTGTTCTGTTTTTCCCCACTGTGTTTAGAGGCACACTGAGTCACTGTTGAAAAGGGCTTTGACCGACTCGCTGCCTGCCGTTACGGGAAGAGGTTGCATCACAAACTTTTCCATACCACCTACGTTCCTGCTCGCCTGCCAGGATTTCAAAGCAATCACTGCACAATTACAGGCTAACTATACAATAAAGAAAAGGGAATGGTACCATCCCACTGTGATCTCACGGAGAACCACAGAACTGTTCTTTAATACAGGTAAATCGGTTTCTGCTTTGCTGCATAATGATCCTCTGATGATTTCAGCATGAGAAATCCCAATTAGAAATGGGTGGAAAAGGGGCGTCCCATCTTGGGACCACGTTGGAAAGCCTGAGATTTTTTCCTATTGTGCTTTGTGGTTAAACTAAAGCTTTTACATTAAAAAAAACCCAAACCAAAACAGCTTGAATTAACCAGGCACAATGCTGCAAAGTGGGATTCAAGCCTTCCTTCCCCTTTTTTTCACCTGCTACAGTCTAGTGAGAGGAATATCACCTTCCACCCCAGTTATGATCCAGAACACTAGTGTATGGGCTGTTTGGTGGTGGGATTCCCTGTAGGAGCTGTTCTTCTTCATCAAAATGACTATTTGCAAGGATAAAAGGGTAAGAGATTGACATATTTCTGATATAATTTTCAAAGACATTAAAAAAATCCCAATGTAGCTGCAGTAGTGAAAGAGAACCAAAGGTATCTGCTGGTTCCACCTGAACCAGACCCCAGAGAGGGTTGTAGGAACCACAGACCTGCATTGTACCACTTGGAGGTGCATTCTGTCACTAAATAACGATGGTGTTAGCCAGGAGGCAATCTCACAAAGCCACATGGCTTGTTTTGGCTAACTTCAGGCTATGAAGAACTCTCCCTGCCCCATATGAGTGCCCTCAACCCAACTGCTTCTTGGAAAATGACCAACTGAATATATCCAAAGATGTGGCCTCCTGCATGGGAGTGGGCACCTTCTTCCCCACATGGGAAGTGGTTTTCACAGGGCATTGCCTATGAAGCCTGCAGAGCATCAGGAAAAAATCCCCACCTTGCAATGCAAAACCCAACCACACTTGGAGTAGTGTCTGTCCTTACTTTCTCCACCAGGAGTAAGCTCTGGCAAGTTGAATTTATGTATCTGACTTCAAGCTGAATTTGCATACCTAGTTACAGTTTATTGAGTGTATTTCTGCCCAAACTTTTATGTGGGAATGCTTGGAGGCTGAGCACCATCTTCTTCTGGAAGTTTTGCTCAGCGACACAAGCAGGGACAGCAGCACTGTGGGTCAGCTGAGCTTAAGGAGAAAGAAAGATGCTCAAGGAACATTCCCTTCCCTTCCCTTCCCTTCCCTTCCCTTCCCTTCCCTTCCCTTCCCAGTATGCGATGCCGTAAGGGATGGCAGTACCTTGGATCCCAACCAGACCGTCTCTGCCTCGATCCCGATGCACTCTCCATGAGACGGGGCTCAATTCTTGATTTTCCTGGCAGATGGGGCAGTGCCTCCTCTGTCACCCACCACGGAAAGCACACAGCCCCCCTGCCGCACGGTCCCTCGGGCAAGAGGTGATCTGAGACCTAATTCCCCCGAATTCCCTAAACCTAGAAAGGTTTACCATAAAGCCTTTAAAAACAGGTGTCTTATTGTTTTTGGCATACAAATTCTGGCATGTGGGGCTGTCCTTTTTCTAGAGGACAGACATAGCTAAGCACGTGTGTCGTGACAGTCTGTACTTTGCTACCTGTTCTGCAGCCAGTGAAGCTTTGTGCTATGCACTATGGGTGCCGAGCGCTTGAAAAATCTGATGCTAAAGCTCTTCTACTTTCTGGCCTGTGGAACAAATGGATGGCATAAGTAGAAATTGCTGTTTATTTTTTAAGAGCGATTTCATCCCTTAAGAAAATGTTCCTTCGAGAAGCAGAATGAGGAAAAGAAAATCTTCCTAATGAGTGTAACTATTAGGCTGGGAACGGTTTCTCAAAGGAAACACTCAAAATCTCACCAATTGGGAGTTTTAAAACTACAGTGAATAAAGTATTAAAGACTACCCTGCGCCACAGAAATGGGCACAGGTTGATGTATGAGATGGAACTAGGGAAACAGTGTCCATGTCGTAAACTGGGCATATTGGATTTTCCTCTGTAATACCACTCCCCAACGCAGCGGGTATTAGCAGGGAATGGAATGTCACAGAGGACTTTAAAATGGCACCCACTACCCCTAAAACGGGCATTTTCAAAGAATTTGAACAACCACTGCCAGATTCTAACCTTCAAAGGGTTTTGCACAAATTTTAACATTTTTTAAGTTCAGAAGAAACTCTTCTTGACATATAATTTGGCCGTCTGTGTAGCACAGTGCAACAAAACTGTAAAGGAAAAGATATTATTGTGTTATTAGTTTATTAAGATTTTTAAAACTGCATCATAATGCTCAAGTGTGGCACATGTGAAATATCAGGACACTGCTTTGCTATTTAAACAGAAGTTGAATTCTTTTAAAGGCTGAGCTTAGCTGTGAGTGTTAAGCATAAAAAAAAGTGATGCTAATGATGCTACTGGCTATCTCATGCAAATTGAGGTTTAAAAAAAAGGAAAAATTCTATTGCTTCCACCCCTCTTTTGTGGCTTTATCTAAAAACTTCTTCGTTTCTGTCTGGAAATGAAAAATACACTTTGGTTTCTCATGTGCTTTGTCCTGCACCTTTAATGAAAACAGTAATGAGATATTGCAGTGAGAATAAAATAAGAATTAAATGGAATCTCTTATAGCAAATCCATAGAGAAAAGGGGGTTGCTCAACTTTTTGCCTGTAAATGCTTATTTTTGGAAAAAGTATATATACATATATATTTACTTGCGTATATTTAAGAGAGGTCTAATTATGGTTTACCTTTTTCAGTCTTGATTGTAATTGAAAAACGTGACCTCTAGATGGCAGAAACTCCCTCCTTTGGGCTTTTTTTTTTTTTTTTTAAAAAATAAATATCCCTAAGTCCCTGCACAGGATGCCACAAACCCAAGTTTTGGTGTAATAGACGGATTTATAAATATTCGGCCTTACCCAAGCCTGGAGATCTCAGGGCAGAGTGTGGCATCACCCAGCCCTAAGCCACACCGAATTAGCTTTATGCATATCATACTGCAAACGTTATGCCAAACTGCGATGATCTGCCCTCCTGGCCAGGCAGATCCAAGTTGTTTTTTTTTTTGGTAGCTGGTTGTTTAGTCTAAGTCTGAGTGAAATCAGAATGAGCTAAGTGCCTCAATGTTAGAGGCTCTGGATTACTGGGATGTGTGATGCAGCATGAGATGGAGAAGTGATGGGGGCATTACACAATTGTTCGCACAGCCTAGCTGACATATTCATCGGGAAAGGGACTGGTTTGGGGGGTAAAAATTGGTTCCTTAGCTAGAAGTTTAGTATCTAGGCTAAGGGGGCCACTTAGTCCTTCTCTGCTACCCATGGAGTGAGATGGGTGATTCATTCCTCCTACCTGGGGCATCCTCTTCATCTGAGGACCATCGCTGCTGCCTCACCCTTATATCCTTGTACCTTTTTTCACTGAAATTTATGGCTTCCCATCCTCACCTCTGAAGCTGGAGATGGCACAGGCTGAGAATGGATGGAGCGGTCTGCAAACAAGGTGTTTGCACGTTACTGCAGGCAGAGAAATGACGGACTGAGCCTCTTAGAGCAGAACAGGCTTTTATGTATCTGCCTTCCCGTGGTATCACGACCAAAATACACCTTGCCCTTCCTCTCTTCTGACTCTGGGTAACAGGCAGGTCTTTCCTTCCCTGTGTATTTTTAATTCTCTTTCCCCACCTCTGCTCTCAGCCAAGGGTTTCTGGCTGAGATTGTGCTCTTCTGACATCGTTGTAAATCTTCAAAGTTTATGGCCATCTCATCACCCCCCAGGAGAATGTCCTACACTCACAGCTAGTTACCAAACCCACCTGCCTCCAGCCATGGGAGAGAAGGGTAAATCTGAGGCATATGAGGCAAAAATTTTATTCTGACGGTAAACTGGAGCACAAGAATGGAGGAAGCAAAGGACCAAAATCTTGACTGCAGCCCAGCATTGACCGAAGAGCCTGGGATAATCCTTGGTATTAACTAGGGAGAAGTCCATGTTCAAGTAAGAATTGGGAGGGTGAATAAATAACAGGGAAAAGGTTTGTCAGGCAGAATATAATGCGTGAACATAAGAATGGGCAAATGGCTTCAGATGACGAGTCCATCCAGTCTCTACCAGTGGCCAAGCAGGCGAGCATGGTCAGGGCTACCAAATGCCTTTTTGAATTTTGACCTATTTGTTCCCCCTGAACCTTGTAATAACAATAAATCCATTGTTTTGATGGCCGGAAAGGACCATTATAATCATGTTATCCAAGCCTCTCTGTAGGTCCAGCCCTTGAATTTCACGCAAAATTCTCTACTACTCTGTAAGCCAGCACGGTGAAACACGTACATCGTGAGGATGACGCTCACTTCAGCTAAGCCCAGCTCCAGCAGAGGGGCAGGATCTCGCTGGGTCCTGTCCTGGGAAAGGTGCATTTCCCAAGGTGAATGCCCTGGTGGTGCCCTGGGGTGTTACAGCCCTCAGGGTCCGAGCACTTTGGGCTCTCATGGGTTCACATGGCCCCTGCCCATGTTGTGTGGTGGGTCACGTGTGCGGCAAGAAGGTGTCCTCTGCTTGCTGGGAGAGGCAGGAAAGGGCTACAGCTCAGCAACGGTTGTGGTGCTGCTGACTACAGTTCATCTCACCCCCTTTTAGATGCCTATGGCACACGGTTTTATAACTGATCAGGTCTTGAGGCTCCTACTACTACCTATAAAGCCCTGGCAAAAGATCCCAGCCAGTGATTCACCTCACCCCAAATCAGAAACCTACATTTGGTCCTATGACTCACTTCATTGACTGCGCTGGCTGGGTTTCTATTGACACTAACGGGAGGCTAAACACCTACCTCGGATGTAGATGTCGGTGCCATAGACATAGCTGTCCACACACAGGCACCTAGTGCCGTTTGAGATGTTCTGCAGTGTCTGAGACATCTGCATCCCCTGGCAGGGATGACATGGGAGATCGTTGTCTTCTGGGTAGCACGTGGAGGTCAGATGGGACAGGCTTTGGCATCTCACATGGCATGAGGTTTCTGTAGTTGCAGACCTGAACTGAAAAATCAAGAATTTCCAATAATGAGCCCTCAGCAGGTTGGTTGAACAGACTATCTAGGACACTTGCATGGGAGATGCAGGTTTAATTCCCTGTTGTGACATTGTGCACAAACATCAGAGCCACAAAAGGCGAGTGAGCTGGGACATAGTCAGCCCATTCTGCTGATGCTGTTTCTCTCTCCATCTCTCACTTAGCTATTCAGTGGAGCAGGGAGGACTTGGATGATGAGTGACATGGCCACCAGACATGCTTCCTCCTCTCTCTCCATCCACTCCTGTCTTGTTCCAGCTGAAACAGTGATCAGGTTAAAATCAAGCGGAGGAAGAAAGTGACAACATAAGGACACTAAAAAAAAAAAAAAACCAGACCAATTTTGCAGTTCACCAGGGCGGTGAGCCAGGATTGGCACTTCCAACTGCAATCATTTCTGCTGTGGGAAAGAGGGATTTGGGCAAAACCAGATTGCATCCATGGATGGCTGCTGAATTGAAGCTGCGTGTGCTGAAGGATGTGAACGCTTTCCTTGTTGCACTGATGCCTCTGGGTAAGGAAAACTCCACCAACATGTACAAGTTGCACAGCAGAGAGAAGAAGCCTGGATGAAGTTTTGACTTGTCCTGAATAAGAATCTCTGACATGGTGCTAATAAAATTCAAAACCCATTAAGAAATGAAGATATGATCCTGAAGGAATCAAAGTGCCATGAGCTGAAGGGAAGAAGAAGTGAGGTGAAGGGATAGTGGGCATCATCCATGGATACATCCAGTCCCAGTGCAAGAGCTGGCTTCCACGTGGAGCCAAGGGCACCCCAAAGGACAGAGATGGGTGCCCCTGGAGGGGCTGCAGGGCTTGGGAACCATTGCACTCTTTTCCTCCATCCTAGAACATGTAAAGGGCTTTATAAAGGTTGACAAGGAGGGAAAACTCATTTCAAAACAAATGTAATCCTGTGTCATTCTCTCAGAGGGTTGTCACAGCTTGGTGATGCTCAAACCAAAAGGACCATTTCATGCTCTCAACAATCCTATGACACCTCTAGCAGGCACCTTGATAGCCCTGTAAGGTAAAATACCCTGAAAATGTCTCGATCCTTGGCTGGGGAGTTGTCAAGCAGCGATGGGGATCACCAGGGGCCAATTAAAAGGCATAACAAACCATAACCAGGACTTGCACCAAAACACCTCTGTGCAGCAGCATCACCAAGAGCAGGCCCTTAGCTGAAAAAACAGGTCCTTCAAAGAGGGCTTCAATTTAGCTCCAAAAACCTGCAGGCACGCAAGCGACCTCTGCCTGGATGTTGTTATTTCCTGAGAATAAAGGCCCTGTATGTCAGCTTGTGCTGCTGCATGGGCCAACCCTCAATCCGGGGGCAAAGAGGGGTCCATCTAATGGTGGTATCCTTGTGTCCTCCCTGTGGAGGGACCACCTGAGCCCCAGAGGGGGTCTCAGCTCCCTCACCCCACCATGGAAAATGAGTTTGGCAATGCGTGGGGTCAACAGAAGCAGGATCAGGCCCTGCATCTCGTACACAGCTCCGTGGTTTGGCAATTTCATCTCAACAGCCGCCTGTCTGGGGATTTGGAGAATACTGCGGAGATGGAGAAAGGAAGGAATAGAGTTTCACCTTTTATTCTTTTATCTTGGCAACAATGTGTGGTGGAAAAAAAAAAAAAAAAAAAAGAAGAAAAGTTGTGAATGGCAGAATTAACAATAATATAAGCCCCCCCCTCCCCATTCCTCCTCCCTCTCCCTCCACCGTCCATTCAGAAGACCGACAATAAACAAGGTCATTTGATTCATTCGGCTTGGGGTGTAAACAAAGTCTTACAATAAAATCCTCCCACCAAGGCCCCCCTTTTTCTCTAAGAATAGATGCTCACCCACCCCCCCTGCCA
>NW_009649047.1:972116-998389 GCF_000708025.1 Charadrius vociferus | reverse complement strand
GCCCCCCCCCCCCCTGCCACTTCCGCAGTCCTCGTCCCGGCTCCGTGAGGCCCCGCTTCCTACTTGGTGGGGGACCCTCGGCTTCCCCGGGCAACATCTGCGCGGACGGCCCGGCTTTCTCATGCCGGCAACAGCATTGCCTCGTCGCGGGCTCCTGGTCCAGAGAGAGAGAGAGAGAGAAAAGAGAAAAAAAAACATAATAACAAAACAAATCGGACCCAACAATAAAGGGATTCGCATCCCCCTCCCTGGCCCGTGGGGAGCAGATCCTAAAAAGCTCATGGTCAGCTTCCTTTTTTCACAGGCTTTGCCGCTGTCTGTGCAGCCGATGGGGAAATTGCTCTGTGTGTGTGTGTGTGTGTGCACGCACAGCGGGAAGGCTATGGGTCGTGCAAGGAGCGTGTAGTAGGATCAAGCCTAGGATGGGGTCCAGGGGGTGCATGAACTTCTGCCTGCACCGGGGGAGGTGATGAGGGTTCATAGAATCATAGAACAGTTTGGGTGGGAAGGGACCTTTAAAGGCCATCTAGTCACACCCCCCTGCCATGGACAGGAACATCTTCAACTAGACAAGGCTGCTCAAAGCCTCATCCAACCTGGTCTGGAATGTCTCCAGGGATGGGGCAGCCACCACCTCTGTGGACAACCTGGGCCAGTGTCTCACCACCCTCATCGTAAATGATTTCTTCGTTACATCTAGTCTGAATCTCCCCTCATTTAGTTTAATGCTATTACCTCTTTTTCCTATCGCAACAGGCCCTGCTAAAAAGTTCATCCCCCATCTTTCCTGTAGGCTCCCTTTAGAGCTGCAATAAGGTCTCTGTGGAGCCTTCTCTTCTCCAGGCTGAACCCCCCCAACTCTCCCATCCTGTCCTCCCAGCAGAGGGGCTCCAGCCCTCCCAGCATCTCCAGGGCCTCCTCTGGCCCCGCTCCACCAGGTCCATGTCTCTCCTGTGCTGAGGCCCCTGAGCTGGCGGCAGCACTGCAGGGGGGTCTCCCCAGAGTAGAGTAGAGGAGGTGAATCATCTCCCTCACCCTGCTGGCCACGCTTCTTCTGATGCAGCCCAGGATGCAGTTGGCTGGGTTATAGGGTGTTTCTAGGGGCATTGCTATATGTTCACTCCTGGAGGCTGGATATTGAGTTGAATGGCTGTGCGTTGTGATTGATAGGGTTGTAGCACGGTGTGGGATGGCACATGCAGAGCAAGAATTCTTTTGGTGGGTCTGAGCCCTCTGAAGGCAGATGGCTTAAACACTTTCTTCTGGTTAGGGTCAGTTCAGGCTGGGTTCATGGCAGAAGGCAGGCTTGGGAAGCTCTGAGACTGTCTCCACCTTGTGCCTTGCTTAAAATAATTCCTACAGAGCATTAAGTGGGGGCTGAGCCGACCACCTGCATACCTGGGGATGTATCCCCATCTGGCATGTCCACCCTATTTGTCATCCCTGCCACCTACACATGCTGGAATGGCACTTATGGGCCCTGTCTGTGGGTTTCTGCCCCAAATGTGGGTGTACTTTGCATCACAGACGTTTAACAGAAGGTCTCCTTACCCTTGGCATTCCCTCCAGTGCCTTGCAATGGCCCCAGGCTCTGTAGGGGATGGTGGGATGCAGGAAGGGAGATCACGGCGTACACGTGGCCCATAGAAGATTGAGTCTCATGCTTTGGTCAAGACGGATAGAAATCAGCAGCAACTCTCCTAAAACACACAGTTTTGCTCTTCGTGTCTCAGCAACATGAATGCACTGCTGGATTTAAGCACTGGGAAAACTGGCTCAGCATTTGGTCTCTTGAGTCCACTGTAAACGTTCTCTATGTGACCTCAAACAGCCGAAATCCTCAGAAGCACCTCAGTTTCCTTCTTGAAAGAACTGAAATAACAGCGGAGCAATACACCTTCACTCCCTGTGCCTCAGTTTCCTACTTTTTTTTTCTCCTCAGTGTTCAACTACTTGTTTTACTTAAATTCTGAATCTGCGACATTGGGGGTTGTCTCGTGATATTTTGGCATCACTTAGTACACTGGAAAACAGCTCATCTTTTAGAATTTTTCTAATACCACAAGGCTTTCACAGTGGTGTCTTGAGGTCTGTAATAATAATAAAAATAATAAAAAGGAATGAGTTGTTCTTTCTCAGGGGAGGAAGGCTATTTTCAGAGGTGTTCAGGCAAAGGGTTATAACAAATAATTCTACTACAAAACCTGTTTTTTGCAATTCAGTATCTGCAACACCATGAATCTGGCTGCATTTTTACTTTTTGATTGTCCGCTGGATCCCTTCCACAATTTCTTGCCGGGAGAAACAGTTTCTTTTCCTGTATTTCCTGGGGGAGAAAATTCTCCAAAATACAAACTGCGAGAGACTGAGCTGCGAGAGGGAGGAAAACCGCGGGCCAAACCATTGGGTAAATGTACTGCAAGAAACCTCAGCCAACAACAATGAACTCTTCTGCTTCGGTTATCACCTGCATAACATAAACATGTCTTTTAGGCAAGGAAAATGCCTCTCTTCCTCCCTTTCTCACACACCTGCTCACACACACTATAAAAATTTCTCGTTTCATCTGGTAAAATGTTGGCAGGTGCATTGCTGTCCTCGCTGACAAGTCCCCTCCAGAAAGACATCCAATTTCGGTCACCAAGCAGCCTGCAGCAGCTTTGTCTCTTCGTTCCAGGAGCGGATTCGCAACTGCGTGTTCATCACTGCTCTGATGAAATGAGGAAAGACCTGTCCAACCAAGAGACTGACGTTTTGTTGAAATTGCTGACGATGTCCCTGAACAGAGGAAAAGACCAGGTTGGACGGGGCTTTGAGCAACGTGGTCTACTGGAAGGTGTCCCTGCCCATGACAGGGGGGTTGGAACTAGATGATCTTTAAGGTCCCTTCCAACCTAAACCATCCTATGATTCTACAATGAAAAGGGAGATGTCTGAGACCTCTGTGTAAGATCTGTATAGCTCTTGGGCAGAAAAAAAAAATAGAAGGGAAATTTAGCGGGGCATTATTTCTGAGTTCATGATACACAACAGTGTATTTAAGCTTCAAACAGCTCTTGAAGTTCAACACAGCAAAGTTTCATCCTATCAAACAGCAGAAGACTGGTAAGCAGAAGTTTTCCTGTACAGGCTTAGCAAAGTATCTGGGGTGCATACACAGAATAGCCGGGCAATGGGACAATCCTGGTGTGTCACTGGCATTTTCCTGGTCTCACTCTGGTTATATCAGTAACAAAAAAATATACCCCTGAGCTGGGAAATAATGAAAAGGACAAAACATGCTACATTTTTTTCTCCAGTGAGCTTCTTTGAAGTGTAACAGGATCACTCGAGGTCTGATTTTTTTAAGATTTGCAGCACAGATTTTTCACGGGCTCAGCAGCTGCCCTTGAGGGAGGAACGATGTGGCCCCTCAATGAGGCAGTGAGAAGGCAGGGAAGTTCCTGGTTTGAAGCTGTTTGAGGGGATGCATTGCAAGGGTGAAGGAAAACTTCAGCTCAGTCCCTGGGAATTCTTCTACAGCCAAGAAATTCGCATTGTTGGAACGAGCCTCCCAGAGGAAGTGATTGAAATATCATCGTGTGAATCATATCTGTAACAAGGTTGGGCTGTAGGAAACAAACCTTTGCTGAACCCTGGGAATAGATGACCTAAAAAGACTCTTTTTTTCATGCAGGAATGGCCCTTAGCAGCCCATGTTGATTGAAGGATGCTGATTTTGGAGGTCCAGTAGGGCTGGGTCATCCCGCAACGTTACCTGCCATCAACTGTGCTGCATAAGGTGCTTCAGTACAGCTGTAGGATGGCTCTTCTGCTATCTAGAGAGGGTTGAGCTACTTCAAATGATGACTCTTGTGGTGATAAAAACTGCATGTGGCATGTTCTCACTGTGTGGCTGATGCGTGGTTGCTCAGAGCAGCTGTAGTCAGAGACCTGGCACTCTTTGGGCAGCAATGGGGACACAGGGAGAGGAGACACAGGGGAAGCAGGCAGGTAGGTTTGAGGTCCTGCTCTGGGATAGTTGGTAGCTTGTACAGAGATGAGAAAAGATGCTTGGAGGATGTTTTGGAGTCTGGGAAGCTGAGTGTTGTGCCGGGGTGAGGAGGTTGGACTGGACCATACCACAACATCTCTGGGAGGAAAAGTATCTGTGAACTCATTTAGGATCTGGACCGCAGGTCTTGCTTAAGGCTGAGCAGGGGTTGACTCCGGAGATGCTTTCCATGACACACCTTGCTCTGTGCTGTTACTTCTACCATCATTTCCATGTCACCCCTATCCAGACTGTTATGTCATGTCAAGGACTACATATAAAGACAGCAAAAAGGCAGTCTGCTCCAAGGAGCTTAAAATCTGCATGCATCTTCCATGAAATTACTGAAACAGCTGACACATACATGAGGTATCAAATACGCCCAAAAGCTTATTATCCATCTTAATGGGCAGAAGTAAGAATGCAAAAACCACCTAAACTGCCATTTATTAGGTAGCTTTAACAAATATCTATCTTTTCAGTAGTTGCTTCATCCTGCCAGACATCCTCACTGCCTGCCTCAGCTCAGTCCTACTGAAGCTCATCCAATTGCCTATATTTAACACTCCAAATCTGGCACAGATTTATACCAGCGCTGGTAACAATGGCATTGAACACCTGTCGGTGACTCCATTTGCCCAGGGATTCGCTTCGTTCCATGCTGTGTGTTTAATAATTCCTGCGAACAATGGGACAAATAAACATATTTTTTTGCTTAGCTCTTACTCAAGCCAACGCCACTGTCCAAATTGTACATGAGAGGCCTGCAGAGGCTGGTGGTTGTTTCCTAGACTTGTCGCCTCTTTCCCACAGAAACGATGTTGTCAGCAGCTCTGTGCTCAGAGAGGGCATTTACCACTTGTATGTAAGGAAGGAAGAAGGAAGAATGAGCAGGAAAGGGGCAGCGTCGTGCAGGGCTCTGAAGGCAAGGATGATAAATTTGAATTTGAAGCGGTGGATGTCAGAGAGGTCTTCTAAGAAAGGACTATGCAGTCTGAGCAAAAAGGATGGGAGATGTGTGCGGTGCACGGTTGAGGCTGGAATAACAAGGAGTTACAGGAACCAGCGTAGGAGATGAGATCTATTGATGGTTGACCAGAGGGAGTATAACATGTTGCAGCTGTGTCCTAGGATGAAATGTAGGAATGGGGATAGGGAGGACTGGTGCAGGTTGGCAGTGCTGTCTTTGGATGGGGAAAGGGCTTGGGAGGGAAGACAGGTTGTGTCTGACGGGGAGAAGTTGGCTTCTCCTGGTGTCAACCAGAGAGTTGTTGAGAGCCGAATGGTTTCTGACCCTCTGGTCAGCTTAGGCCTTTGCATATTGTGAGTAAGGAACACATAGCTGTATAATCCTCTGGCTAATGGTTTTCCAGACATCAATCAGTCTTAATATTGCCTGGTCTTTCCCCAGAAATAAGCCTTGCCCTGTGAGGTGGAGTAGCTGTATTCCCCCAGTCACAGCTTGTGCCTTCTAGAAATTTGTGGATGGACAAGAGTGGGTGTCTCAGTGGTGGCTCACCTGGAAGGATGGGTGATCTATTTGAAATGAAAATTTGGGGTCTTCAGATCTTGGATTTTGAGGAAATTTACTGACCTAAGCTGTGTGGTAGCACCTTTCTACCTGTCAGATGTGGAAGGGGATCCACCACAAAAGCTTGGAGAAGTTTTGCTATTGACCTTGTGGCACCATGAGCTTGACAGTGGTCAAGAAGACAAGTTTACCTTCACTCAGATCAACTGAACTCTGGGTTTCCAAAAAAAAAAAAAAAAAAAAATGGCATGCTGTGTCTGTCCAAAGTCTGAATGAATAGAAACTCCAAAGGAAGCACCTGCTGCTAAAGGAAATCCAGGACAAGTTTTATTATCCTTTTTCACAGGTCTATTCAGGACTACATTAGGGGTTTCCTCTTTCCTTTTCTGGTACTTCACACTCATTCACAACAAAAAACATATTGTGCTTATGAATTATATTCCAGAGAATATAGCTGGAGCTTATAAAGGCCCTGGCCAAAGAATTTTATTTTTAACCTTACTCCCTTGCGGATTAATTTCTCAAATGAAAGCTTTGCAATTGTTTGGGGTTATTTTTCTCTCTTTTCTTAGACGGGGCACAAGGGCAAATCCTGCCTGTGCCGTGTTAGCAAAAAATGCCTCTCAAGGAATGAGGAGCAAAGGAGGTAAGTGAGGCTCTCGATGGGGCTTAGCTATGGGGAACAAATGGAAAATATAAATGCAATTCCTTCTAAACCAGCAAAATGTTAGAAGGCCTCTGATTAATGATGCATTGACCTCTCTGGCACATGCAGAAGCCAATGGAATTTTTTCCATTTCTAATGTGCTGTAGCTGCACAGCACAAGGAGAGGGAAAACCCCCTTCGGCTGCTGAAGGCCACGTAAAAAGCAACTTTTGGGTTTGAGCCTGAGACCATTTGAGCAGCTGGTGAGGTACCCAGGAGGCGCTGAGGAGTTTGCTTATCAAACACAGCTGCTCAGCGTAACATCTTCCGGGTACAGAGTACATAAAAGCTGGAGGGTTCGCAAACAACCCAAGTGTAACGCATGAGCCACTTGTCAACCACTATGTTTGATTTAGTGGGTCATTTTGCACCTGTGAAAAAAGGATGTGACCTGATCCTTGAGTAGCCTGGGAAGGTTTTGCACCCTTCTGCCCTGGGTTTGGTGCCTAAGAGGCAGCATCGGGCCCTCTGTGTAGCAAACATACTGTACCCCGTGAGTGCAACGAGCTTGCTGTGCATGCACACAAAGCCTTTTCTCGTTTCGACCCTCATCTGTCCTTAAAAGTCTCCTTCTTGGTGTTAGATGCCCATCTCCACCCCCTTGCCTCCACACCATTTGGAGGTCAGGGCCCTGAATGCAGGTTGTCATTGCTGCCACCTTCCCCTGCCCCTCTGGGTGCTGGTTCTCCTTCTCACGGGTTACATTTTGATTGAGAGCCCTTTTTAAGGGAGGATACGGCCCTCTCTGCTTTTGAGCAGTAACCAGCACAAGTATTTCTTCTTCAGCCTGAGGCTCCTTGTTGCTACCGCAGCGGAAATAGTAAATTATGGCAATTAACTGTGGCATAAATCAGAAACCGTGACCAGACGAGGTCACTGAGGACTCGAGGGCTGCATCATACCAGTAAATTACCCCAGACAGAAATTCCTTCATCCGCACTGCTAAATTGTTTGAGAGTTTCTTGACACGATTTTGGCCTAGGCCAGTGACATAGACCCCAGGAATGGCTCTGGCATTAACAAGGACCAGGAATCAGCTGGGCATCTTGTGTGGGACCCTTGTCTGAAGGGTTAGAGGGCAACCATCGTGGGGACATGGCCAGGCAGCAAGTCCTGGCACTGGTTAGTAGAGATGCAGCCCATTTTTAATTAGCGTGGGCTCTTTTTTAATGAGAGTGTTAGCATGGAGATGGCATTTCTATACAGGGAGAACACGCTCATGGCATTTCTATACAGGGAGAACATAATCTGGTTCCCAGATTATTGCTGCAGTTTTCACTGCCCTTGATGCTCTTCACATTTCTTCCCTCGCAAGGTGTTAGCTATTGGTGTTTTAAGGTCAAGCTCTTGGTCCTTGTGATTTCCAAGTGGTGTCAGACACCATGTCACTGAGCTGAGGTGCGGCATGGCTCCTGCCCTTGCAGACAGCAGTCTCGGCTGGTTGGAAAGTGCAACACACAAAGCCCTGAAAGTCCTTGCTGCGGGACGTTAGCACAACAGGGGCTTCGCTGTCCAGGTGGGATTGATTTTTCTTTCTCTCTTTGGCTTTTAGAATGGTTTCTGAGTGTTCTTGCTTGATCTTATTAGATGGCAAGAATGCTTCCAGATGTCCCCTAATACTTTGCAATATAGGAACTAGACATAGTTGAATATACAGCTTATTTTCAACATTGACAAGTTGTATTACTCTTACCATAAGGCAGCTATGCTCTTTTACAAAGTAACATGAAATGTAAGAAATAACCTGCGTGGACACCATCCCATGCAACCTGCTGTAGGTGAACTTGCGTTGGCAGGGGGTTGGACTGGGTGAGCTCCAGAGGTCCCTTCCAGCCCTGACCAGTCTGGGATTCTGTGAAATAAAGCCAATGCCTAACTTGCATCTTGGCTGGGCAGGCTGAAAAAGAAGTTGAAATCTGGGTTGCTTCTGAAATGACACCTTGGATTAATATTTCCATTTGTGGGCAGCCTGGATTTGGGCAGCCAATGAATCCCACTTGTCCTTGCAGCACAAGGGGTCAGGGTCCTTCGTGTCTGACTCCCTAACTGTTTTGTCTCCTGCCACACAACACTGCCAAAAAAGGGCTCCATACTTTAGCTCTTCAGGATTTCTCCATCTCTGAACTGGTTGCCCAGGAACATCACTGATCATGCAGGATGTTGCTGGAGCCAACAGATGTGGTCCTGCACCTCTGTTTGACCACCACCTATCCTTCTTTCATGGATGGGATGACGCAGACAGGAATTAGGGCCATGTGTACAAGGGGAAAAGCTAGTACCTACACATTGAGCTAGAAGTCAGATATGTCAGAGTGGGAGAAGTATAACCCAAGAGAGTTGTGGCTGGGAATAATTATGCTTCAAGAGGAAAGATACTTCAATAAATAGTTTTTTAGTCCAGGTCGACTCCATTGCTTGCACTGGATGCATCAGTCAGAAGCAGCAGTCATCAGTTTCTCCCATCTAGTCCTGGAGGCACTCAAAATTTCTCCAAGACCCTTCCTCTGGTGCTTGGTTTCTCTATCTGGGTATGTACAGAGTCATCACCGTCCTGGTAAGCCTTGCCAGGGAGGCCATTCCCACCTATCCCACCTAGTGTAGGGCTTGAAACAGTGGTCTCAAAACACATCCTGAAAAAAAGGCTTTTTGCAAAGCATGGTTGCTCTGATTCCCACACTCCTGACATCCTCCTGCTCTACAGCTTTTGAGCTCTTGTTTTGAGCTCTTGATCAGGAAGAAGGAATAGTCAAGGATTTATTTTGTAGTAGGAAAACACGTATCATCTTGTACTTTGCTTCTTCAGCTTCTTGTCTCAGGATTATCATGTAGGTGACCCAATTCAGTTCCCCACATGTAGATGTCTAGTGCCATTTGTGGTGACTTCTAGACCTGTGGAGATGGGTTGGACAACCTCAGGAATGTCGTATGGCACTAGGCAATGACCATCAGGGAAAGGTGCCCTGATACCAGAGCACAGCTCCCCAGGCTGTGGCCTCCAGACGAATCACAGAATCACAGGATGGTCAGGGTTGGAAGGGACTTCTGAAGATCATCCAGTCCCACCCCCTGCCGCAGCAGGGGCACCTATAGCAGTTGCACAGGACGGCATCCAGGAGGGTTTGGAATGTCTCCAGAGTGGGAGACTCCCCACCCTCTCTGGCCAGCCTGTGCCAGTGCTCTGCCACCATCACAGGAAAGATGTTCCTCCTTGTGTTAAGATGGAACTTCCTATGGTCAAGTTTGTGCCTGTTACCTCTTGTCCCATCACTGAGCACCACTGAAGAAAGACTATTCCCATCCCCCTGGCACCCTCCCTTTAAGTATTTATAAGTATTGATAAGATCCCCCCTCAGTCTTCTTTTTTTCTAGACTAGAAAGCCCCAAGTCCCCCCAGCCCTTCCTCATCAGAAAGATGCTCCAATCCCCTCATCATCTCTGTAGCCCTGTGCTGGACCCTCTCCAGCAGTTCCCTGTCCTTCTTGACCCGGGGAGCCCCGAACTGGACACAGTACTCCAGATGCGGCCTCACCAGGGCAGAGCAGAGGGAGAAAAAGACCTCCCTCGCCCTGCTGGCCACACTCTGCTTGATGCACTTCACTTGGTGAAGCACAAAAGGTGCTTCAATGTCCTCATGGCACACAAGTTACCTGCTGAATAAGTGCCTCCTCCAACTGTGCTTTCAAAGAAAACAACAGTCCTTGCTTCGCTTGAGAGACAGGGCACAGGCACCACAGCTCGTGGGAGTTGTAAGCTCTGCATCCCCATCATCTAGGCACTCCTCAGCTGTCTGGGGGCACTAGGACAAGCTCTTGCCTTGATGTTGCTGCTGGCCTTGCTCCAGGCTGCTGGCCTTGATATGCTGTTCCACCAAAGCAAGGCAGAAAGAATTCTAATACCTTCAAAAGCAATACACGTTACATTGAATAGTAGATGCTACCTCTGGTATAATAAATTCTACCTCTGGTCAGGTATTGCGTGTGGGAGGCAATCTTCCTGTGCCCAGTTTGCATTGGACAATGTCCATCCTCATTCACATCTCCTCCTAGAGCTGGGTTTGAGTTGCGCAGCTGGGACAGGGATGCTTGTCTCAAAGGAAGCTTCAAAGGAAACTTCTCTGCGAGTGAGCCATGGAGGCAAGGGCTAAAGGGACTGAGTCGTGACTCCAAGGAGTGCTTCGCAATTTTCCATGCTACAGACCATATCCTCCTATCCACAAAGACTTCTGCCAACCAGGGCGAGCTTGTCATTTCTTTGAGAGATAAAAGATGAAGATTAGGCTGTCTCCCTCCTGTCTTCACTGCCTAGGAAGTACCCAAAAGGCTGTTAGGACACAGCAGTTGAGTCTTTACTGCTTTCCTATAGAATGCAGAAAAGGAAGCTCAGCCCATGGGGGAAAGCCAGGAGATGCTCCACTGAAGCTTACTGGGGTTTGTGGAGGGGCTGGAAAACAGCTGAAGTCCTTATAAAACAGAGGAGTTGAATAGCGATGAAGGAGATCCCCCTCTTTTATTTTGCAGTCACTTTTCATATAAGAGACAAGTGTACATCCTGCACTTATTTGGTGTGAGGGTGGTGGTGGTAAATAATTAATATTTTCTGAATAATTAGTATTATCTGATATTTCTCCTGCAGCCTTAACAGAGAGGCTCAGAGCCCCGCTGTGGTGGGTGCTGTATAGAGTCACAAAGGAAATGAGGTAGCTCCAGCATCCATTACCAAGGTCAAGGAAGGGCGAAGAGGTTCCCACTATTTTCTGGTTTGCTTCTAGAATTTAATTCAGATCAAGGAGGTGAATTTGGGGACACGCTAGATGAGTTCAGCAGCTGTGGCATTGAAATGCAGGGATCATAAATGGCAGGAGGAAGGGAAACCCAGTAAACAGTTTTCAGATCTCAACCGAGTGTTGCCTCTGAACTACAAAGACCTGCGAGAAAGTGGTATCAAACACCCAGCTCCTACTTTGACCCCTGCCTGAAGGGAAGTGAATCAATGTTGGGAAAATAGGGAAAGCAGGATGAGATTATCTACTGTATAAAAGAAGCTGGAAGAGATGGCTTGGGATATTTGTGTATTGAAGCTCTTTCCACGTCCTATTCCTTTATGGGGGTGGGTGCACTATTGTACCTATTGTGGCAGATCTTTATCGGCTCTGTTTATCACGTTGAGTGCGGGGAATGTCAGATTGCTGAATGTCAGCTTGTTGACTGTTTTCATAACAGGAAGCTGCCTGCTGTCTTGCTGTGTTAAGGAACTCCCGTATGCACAATATTTTCCAAAACAACAGAAAAAAAAAATATATCTAAACACTCTGCTGTGGTTGGGTGACTGCACGGATTCAAGTTTCTATTGTTCCTTGTAAGGCAAAATCCTGTACAGATAAATACACTTGATACGCATATGCCTGTTATTTCTTTTGTATAAAGATAGAGGAAATATGTCTGTTGTTTTGTCAAGATGAAATATTTCCCAACGCTCAAGCTAAATCTCAGCACTTTCATCCACGCTTGGGAGCCTGGAGAGCTGCCACGTTCAGGTGCAGGTGGGACGTGGGAGAGAGCAGTACAAGAGTGGGTTAGTCATTGCAACACTGAGCATCGCGGGACCCAGCTTTTAAGTGCCTTCATCCCTGTGAGCTGAAGTTAGGCATCCGGCTTCCCCTCAGCACTGCACAGAGGGGATGGACGATTTGGATTTCTTACTACAAAACTGTGTCTGCTTCTCCTCACTTGGAAAACAAGTGACCCAAATACCTCCTGGCTTCCCTGAACATCAAAATCACAATGAATGGGTCTGGGAGCTGTAAGTAACCCTTGTGAGCTGCCTGAGAAGGCAATCCTGGGGACACAGTTTGCAGGGTGGGTGTCTCACTCGGTCAGTTTGGGCACAAGATATTGCAATTTGGGTGAGAGGAGGTCCTAAGCACCTTTGTTCGGGGTCCTGAGCTGCCTGCTGGTTGTAGGCACCTAGACTGTTGGTTGGAGCAATGCTCCAATGAAGCTCCTACACAAGTGGTCTCTGAGTGATAGTCACCCTGAATGGTCCAAAAAGCGTGCAAGCACTGTGTGTGAAGCAAAGTACCTTTAACCACAGCCTGACTCACTCTAAGGAACACCAAACCTTAGTACAATTAAGAGGTGTCGGTCTGAATCAGCACTAGGATGAGGAATTTGAACCTGAGTCTTCCCTAATCACTCAGACTGCTTTAATCAATGGACAGGGGTGAGGATAAAGTTTTTCTACAAGGCTAAAATAGCTCAGAGGAAGACAGAGAGGGCACCTAAACTTGGGACGTGGGGTCTGCATTCCCCAAGGGTTTTCTTATCAGACACCAGATAGCATGGTGTTGAAACAGGGTCTGTGTGCTTTCAGAAATTGGTCAGAACACTCTCTGGCTTCTGCTTCCGACTCCAGGTCTCCAGAATTCTGCCCACAAGATGTGTGTCTTCCCATGAGACACCACAAGTCTGTCCCTCCCAGACACGTGCTCTCTCTGTAGAATCATGGCACAGGCGGAGAGCAAGAGAGATTGAATTAGCAAAGGGATTTCTTAAAAGTCCCTGCAAATTAAAGAGTCCTGGTACCAACAGAAAATGCAGCGTGCTTTCTGTATTTGCATATGTCCCTTGGGGTGGGTATAGTCACATTTCAGCCTGGATAAAATCCCCCTCTCCTCTGCAGTATAACCAGAATTATTAACTCAGGTAATTCTGAGCCTTTGCACAAAGCGCAATATACCTTTCAAAGGGCATCTTCCCCCTCTGCAGTGACCAGGTAACCTCATGAGGCTGTCAACTCAGTGCAGGAGATGCTGGCAGAAAAGGTGGGCAAGTCACCACAACTGGTTTCTAATCCAAAAGTCTATGAACAACCAGTTGGTCACTCTCCAACAGGGCATCAGCCCATGCTGCTGGTACCCTCTCGCTGGTACCCTCTTACTGCTCTTTTGTTGGAAGAAAGATACATTCACCCTCAGAACAAAAAGGAACAATTCTTAAAGGAGGAAATTTCCAAATCTGTACTTGGAAAGAATAGATTTGTTGGGATTTAGAGAATCTTTGAATGAAGATTCAGCCTGAGAGGTCAGCTCTGCTTCCTCAACTTCAGCCATGCTGCAGAGAGATGGGGAACCTAATGATCCTGGGAGCCAAAGCTGAGCCAGACTCTTCAGAAACTCTGGAAGACATCAGGCCAATGGTGATGGGGACCTTCCACCTTCCACTTTCCTCCTCCTGAGGAGCTCAGAGCCGATGGCTGCATCCGTACTGGTGGGATGCAAATGCTGGAAGTCAGCTGGCCATGCTGTTAAACTGGCAGAAGAATGGCACATGCCAGAATGGAACAGGGGAAAAAAAAACCCTAACCTTTCAAAAGAAGCTTAAAAAAGAAGATGGACTCAATTACAGCAACCAAAATTCAAGCAAAATTGATTTTTACTTTGGGGTAGGGCATAGCCTAGAAGCCCCTTCCACCCCATATTTTTATTATCTCCTGCTTATGTAAGAACAGAGCTCTTAAGACCCAGCAACATTGAGTCTAGCTTTGAATTATAGCATATAGAAATATTATACTCATATTTATCGTATAGTCAGCAGAGGGCGTCCAATGCCCGCGTGTCTCCTAACCCCAGTACAGACTTGGAACAGCAAATCTGCTAATGGCCAACTATTTCTCTGAGCGCGGCTGATGCTTCCCCGTCAATTGTGCGGCTGCCCCAGGTTTCCTTCCCCACTCGCCGTGTGCGGTGCCATACGGTAGATGCAGACCTAATTGTTCGCCCTGCAGCCCCTGCAGACAGGATACAAGTCCAGTGCCAGGTGTTGAATTATTTTCCTGCGTGGTGGTATAGTGCATGGGAATTGTTGATAACACTAACAATACAGCAAAGGAAAAGTGGGAGAGGAGGAGGACAATTAAGCAGCCTTTGAAAGCCCTGGGGACATGTAAAATACCCTCCCTCTATTCATGTGTCACCAAGTCCAAGTTCTTAACTATAGAAACGCGGGTGTCGTTACTAGGCGAATCTCTCCTACAGCCTGAAACATTTCAGCGAGACCTCATCTTTCTTACGGTAACATTCACCCCACTGGTTTAGTGGAGTTAAATCTGATCGATCTCATCAATGCTTATCAATATCTAAAGGGCTGGTGTCAAGAGGATGGCACCAGACTCTTTTCAGTGGTGCCCAGTGACAGGACAAGGGGCAACGGGCACAAACTGGAACATGGGACATTCCATCTCAACATGAGGAAAAACCCCTCTGCTGTGAGGGTGCAGAGCAGTGGCACAGGCTGCCCAGAGAGGTGGGGGAATCTCCCACTCTGGAGCCATTCCAGACCCGCCTGGATGCTGTCCTGCGCAACTGCTGTAGATGACCCTGCTTTGGCAGGGGCATGGACTGGATGATCTCCAGAGGTCCCTTGCAATCCCGACCATCCCGGGATTCTGTGATTCTGTGATTATCCCAGGAGGCTGTCAAGATGGATCGTATTCCCAGGGAAGAGCTACATATCCCTGCTGTGTTTTGGTAGCACTGGAAGCTGAGTTAGGGTTGGGGTCCCAGCCTGCTGCCCATGAAAAGCAGGTGGGGTAAGGTGACTGCCACAAAGAACTGGGGAGTCTGGCAATAGAGAAGCTTTCTGGGAAAATGGGACCTAGGATGTAGGAGATCTGGGGTCAGGGCCTGACTCCGGGGTCACTTTATGATATTGAGAAAGTCAATGGTCCTTCTTCACTCCTCAAAGACTGTAGAAATAGTCAGATTTTTAGGGTTGAAAGCGTGATAGGTTAAAACAGTGGGATTTTAGGGTTGAAATGGTGATATAATACCATACAGCGCCATATAGCACCCAGCTATGCGTGCAAAGAACTTGCCACCACCCTAGATGTTGTTACATGGCAGCATCCTGTAGGTCTTTCGACAGAGTATTAAGGGTTGATTTACAGAAGAAGAAGGGACTGAGGACCTTTCTTCTGGGCTCCTTAGCTCTCCAGGGCTCTATGTGAGCTTTTAGCCATGTTTCCAGGCCTGCACACAGCTCTTGCTAAGCTGACTGTGGCACCAACACTTCTCACAACGCTGAGCTCCTGCACTGTCCAAGAGGCCACTGTGTCCCAGCAAGCTGAGGCCTCTCGAGCTCATTGCCACGATCATGCTTTCCTGTTGTCCAGCATGCAAATCCCAGTGCAAATCACCGGCACTTCTGATTAGGAACTGTTTTGTCAGCATCTGGCACCATCCCAGCAAAAGTGACACCAATTATTTGTGTCAGCTCCCCTCTGAAAGCAGGAGATATATGAAATCTCACCTCAAGACAATCCATCATGGCTTGCAATGGGATTTGGGACCTGTCACCCTGATGGGGTATTGACTGAGCATGGCTCCTTCCAGGACAGAGAGGTTATGGAGAGCGTTATATCATCCCCAGCAAGGCATCACGGATTGAAACTGAAAAATGAGCCTCAAAGTCTCTCGACTTGGGTAAATGGTCCAACGAGAGCAACTGAAGTGAATTCAGGCTGCTCCTGGGTTATGTTTATCTGAGGAGTTTTAATAACCGATACATGATTAGATGGCAAATGTTTGTTTTAGAGCAAGGTGGGACTAGGCATTATTTGTCTGTTTGTTTTAACATCAGCTTAGGTTGGTGTTGAAGTCTTTCCATCAGGGTACACGGTGAGTTCTTACTTTGCTCAAGGGCCACTGGATTTTCCAAATAGTCTAGTCTTGTCTTCTCTTTTTCTTTTCTTTTCTTTTCTTTTCTTTTCTTTTCTTTTCTTTTCTTTTCTTTTCTTTTCTTTTCTTTTCTTTTCTTTTCTTTTCTTTTCTTTTCTTTTCTTTTCTTCTCTTCTCTTCTCTTCTCTTCTCTTCTCTTCTCTTCTCTTCTCTTCTCTTCTCTTCTCTTCTCTTCTCTTCTCTTCTCTTCTCTTCTCTTCTCTTTTCTTCTCTTTTCTCTGTTCTTTTCTGTACACTGCTCACATCTTATACACTTTTCCTAAAAATGGCTAAACATTGTAGACACATCTTAAGGGCTAGAAGGACCTCTGGTCACACCTTGTAACAAATGGTCCCTCATAGAGTTGTCATTGCCATTTGGTAAAATATGTCCATTCCTGTTTTGCAGTGGTTGTTGCTTTCTGTTTTTCCCCAAGATGAAGTTTGCTGTGTGCATCATTAATACATAATATCATGTGGTGATCTTTCCCGTTGCATGCCAATGTCTCCCTGTGGCTCTGATCATCCCACAACTTGTGCCAGCTCTATCCTGGGCCTTATTCCTCACATTTTGGTGTCTGCATCTCCACTAAAGGAACACCTTGGATCAGTGTAGGACACTTGCTATGGGCCATCCCTTTTCCTCTTTCTTCATAGCCTTGTGCTGGGATAGTCTAGGAGGAGGATTTGGAGATGTCACCCACAGGTGCAGGAATGATCAGCACAACCCATGTCCTGAGAAGTAAATCTGGAAACTCAGATGAGAAAACAAGGGTCTTCTACCTCTGTTAGAAACTTGCCGTCATCACCATGAAGCAATCCCCAGGTAACTCATCTCCTAACTTCACCAGTACCCATGTCCCAACCCACCCAAACCCAAAGCAACTGGAATTAAGGAGCCCAGGTGTTAATAGGTGGAAACAGTCCCCTTGCAACTGCAGTAGGTATTGAATGAACACCCACTTCCACACTCACTCATGAAAACTATTGACAAACAAAAGCACACACCAAAGCATTGAAGAGGGAAAGAATCAGACCAGGAGGTGTGCTTACAGAGCAGGTTAAAAGTGCATTTTCCCACTATTCAGAATATTTATTATGATTGTTTCATTATTACCCTTTACCAAAACACCAGGAATAGATGCTCAGCTCATGGGGAACAGTAACACAGTAATACAACCTCTGAAGTCTCTGTTTCCTCAGCCACATAACTACATTCAACCTGCAGATTTTGAGCCCCCTCCTGCCCAAAGGACAAGTTTGTCCTGGTGCAGTGGTTATGGGTTTTCTCAACATGTGCAGAGAACCACAGGATGTTTCCTGTGTCCCAAATGGCAAGGGAGCAAGAAAATCTGTGTGTCTCAATCAGGCAGCTTCAGAAATCACCCCAGATCCAAGTGCCAGTCAGAGCTGGAATCATCCAGACACACTCCATCCCAAAGCTTTGGGAGAAGCACTTCACGCTCACCTTCTCTGCATTGACCTTCATCAGGAGCAGCTCTCCCTTGGGTGTGCCAGTGCTGAGTTGCCCTTCTCTGACAGTTTGCTCATCTCATTTGTTGCCACCCATCAGCTTTCTTCTCTCTCCTTGTCTTTTTGGGCTGACTCACTCCCAGGTTATGCCCTGGCCAGTACAATCCGTTTGGCTTTCTCAAGAAAATCATATGATCATAGAATTATTTAGGTTGGAAAAGAACTTTAGGATCATCAAGTCCAACCATTAAAGAAGTTGCATGTGATTTCCAATGTGAGCACCGAGTCTTTCTATGAGAGGACAGGAGTCCAGGGGTCAAGAGGCATTTAAGCATCTCAAGGGCCACTGTTGCCCATCTGGTGACTGACTCTTGGTCACAGCCGCGCACAGATCTCAGCAGGAGAAGAGAAGAGGGATTTCCAAGGGAAAATACTAATATGCGCTGAGGACACCAAGATCTGCAGTTCTGCCCGTTCATGGCCAACGAGGATGTTGGCTGAGTCTAATATGTAGCTCCTCCTTCCTTTCTGCAGCCCCAAGTGCTGAGTCCCCGTCCAAACCACATACAATTTCCCCAAAAGCAGAAGACCCACCTACCGCAGAGATCCCCACTCAGCAACCAGTGAAACATTACTTTACCAGCTAACTTCATGGAAGGACACTAAAGTCAGGGCTCTAGCAGTATTTCCAGCCCAATTGGGTTTCCCTGGATTATTCATTATTTTCAAAGGAAAATAAATCCTTTGACCTGTGAAAATGTTGCAGCGATCATCAGCAGAACTGTTCATTCATGGTAGAAAGGCATATGGGATCTTTTAAATACGGGAGGATTGTTTTTCTTCTTTGCCTTTTCTTTAAGTATACCATACACTTTTTTCCTCTATTTTGGGAGTGCAGAATTAAATCCTAATTAAAGGCTGTAAAAACGTGGCAAATCTGAGAGGCCAGGAACAGATACATATTATTGCCCCTTTCATAGATCATATGAGCACTGTGGTGACATAATAAATAATCCGCCCAAAGTTTTTAAAGGTAAAAACGGGCAAATCATTAATAATATCTCTGGCACCATATATCAAACTGAAACCTTCCCCTTACAGCTGATCCCCAGCTATTCCCAGCTGCCTTTTTGCATTGCTGTGTACATTTCTACCTCCCTTTGCACTGCTCTTTCTTCCTGTCCTCCCTGCTACCATATTTCTGGGATTTGTCCATCTGCATTTGGTTCTGCAGTTCACTGAATGTGGCTGCAAACGACCCAAGAAAGCACACATGGCACTGTTTAAACCCAGGAGGTTTAAAACTTGCCCAGACAAGAAAAGACTGGCAGAAACTGTTTTTCAGGGGAGGGAGCGGAACTGGGTGATCGTATGGTAGTTTCATTTATTTCTGGCACACACAATTTATTTACGCCGCTGTCTGTAACGGTGGATCGTTTCACTCTGTGCAATTTTTGTTGTCTTGTCAGCCTCTTTTATTTTTTTGCTTTTTGTTTAATCCACTTAACCCGTCTCACTGTCTCAGTCTGTCTCTCAGTAAGTCCATCTCTGAAGGGCTGGGATACAATCTGTCATTACTCTTTACTTGTTCATGCTCGGTGTAGGGGAGTTCTTCCAGGTTGCTGGGCTTCTTGGGGTTATCGTAATTAGTATCTCTGCATATCGCTGTTATTAAGTACCATGAATTTGATAACAGGGATTCCTTCAGTGAAGCCTTAGTCTAGCTGCCTGATTGCTCTTCTGCTCCACAATGAGGGGTTTTATCTCATCTCTTTGCAGGTGTTGAGGGAAAACTGGTCACATAGGTCTCGCAGAGGAGGAAGGAACTGCAGACACGGAGGCAGGGTGGTCTTGTGCTGTATTCCCCTGTCTGGAAGATGCACCACGAAGTGCCAGGCCAAAACAGTTCACCTTTTTTCCTGGTGGAAGCACGAATGGCAGGGAACTCACCCCAGTGGCCAAACTTCATTTTCTGTGCTTGGATATTTATTTATTTTTTATAGATCTGGGAGCTACAGCAGCTGTTACAACATTCCTGGTACAATACAATGCTCGGGCAGTGCTCTGGGATGCACTAGCACAGTGAAGGTAAAATTTCTCACTATATGAATAAGTGACTTCTCTCCCTGATGTTTAGGGCAGGATTCACCTCACCTCGCTTTACAGATACCTTCAGCTTGTTGGCACCCGAGATTAGGACACCTGCAGGTGTCCCCGCGTGAACTGGTTGTCTAAATGCCTGTTATGCCAATGTACAGGCGTCTAGTGCCACTTGAGATGCTCTTTGGTATCTGAGCTACCCACACGCAGCTGGCAAATGTCATCCAGTCAATGGAGTTTAGACAAATATTCAGGAGAGGAATTAGCAATGTTTGCTTTAGGTTGAGCTCAGCAGCTCTCCAGGCTCTGCTGTCTGAACTGACTAAATGTCCTTTGACTATAGTGTCATCTCATTCCCATAGAGGCACCTGCATTTAGATACACAGGATCTGGAACTGAGCCCCATTCACATGCTCACATGTCTACAAGCAGCATGAAGTGCCATCTGAAATGTCCCAATTATTCGTCTTGGGCTCCCACCTCCTGCTCCGGAGGAGAGTGTCTTGCAGAGGTCCTGAATCCTGTCTGTCAGTCCTGTGTGGATATCTCAGAGACCGAGAGGTGATTCATGGCACTGAAGTCAACTGCTTTCTGTATCATGAGAAGGTCTGCTCTGCGTCACCTCCATAATGAGACACCAAGTTAAGACCAACTCATTCATCTCTGATACATGCCATTGCAGCTTTGGGGCTGAGCAGGAGCCCAGGCTGGAAGTGAAACGGGAGGGTTGCTTGGTTGCAAGGCAATGACAAAATGTTGCTGCAGCTCTCAGATGGGCTAAACTGCAGGGATTTGTGCAGTACTGAGGTGACACGCGTCCTTCCATCTGGTAAGGAAGAGGATTGTTTTGCTCTTTCCTTACTGTGTGCATGTGTGGATGGATAATTCCAGCACGGTGACAGCATGAGTCTCCAGGAAGGTGTGGTCAAGTCTCAGTTTGGCACCAATCAACCTTGCACATAACATTCCCCAAACTGAGAGGCAATTTCTTAGTCACTTAGTCACATGGGATTTCTGTCACTATTGCAGTGGACTTTATGTCTACCTCTTCACTGTTTCATTGCTGTAGGAAAGTCTGATGCACTAAATATCACGGGACTCTCGAGGACTTGCCGTAGTAATTTCTGTAGCCATCTGAGGATGTCATGACAAAATTTGGATGAGGTACCTGTGTTCAGAAAGATTTTTAGGGTCCCAATCCTACTGCCTTCTGTGGGACTTAGGCTCCTACATGTGTTTCCGAGTATAGCTGTAGGGCAGGCTTGTTACTTCAGATACCCACTTTGTTTTCAGTGGAAAGCCACCACTGATGCTCAGCACGATACTTGTCTCAAAGAACATCATAAGCTTACAAATACAGTTTCCACTGGGCTGACACCTACTGTATTCTACTTAATGTGTTTGTTCACAGTAACCAGAAAAAGGTGCAGGAAGCAAAGCTAGCGCTTCTACCACAGAAATTTTTGTCCTGCCCAGTTCTGCTAAGCAAGCTGATTCTGCATCAGGGATGAAGTGAATTAGTGGGCTCAATTTTTAAAAAAACCCAACATTCTCGTTTCCCTGAGCTTAGCACGGACTCTGTGTTATCCACCTCTCTTAGGATTTCACAGTGCTGCAAACCTTTAGAGTAATTAACTTCCAAAAGCAAGAGGTATGTGCTAGGAAGACCTGGTAATGGAGGCTTTGAAAATCACGCAGGGATGTCTATGGATGTCAAAAACAGGCGCACTGAAATGTTTCCCTAAGTTTCTGGATGCCTCCTCTTGCTATTGTGGAGAAACTTGCTTCTGTGTTTGAATGCCCATCTGACTTGTTGTCTCTGCTTCTAGATGCTGTACTTACCCACGCTCACAACTAGCTTGGAAGCCATCAGCACATCTCCTTTTGGCGGTAACTGCCAGAACATCCTATTTTCTGTTGTGACGAGTAGCCTGCCTTTGTAGTACAGTTTGTGGAAGAAAACTTACTGTGTCTTCATTGAGCTGGGAAGTCCCAGCAAAAAGTCCTTCTATGTGTAAACATGTCACTGGTGCCAGCACAATACTGGCTGTAATTCAGGTGGAAATTTTATCTTCCTTTCTGCTAGCACTGAAACAACCCCAGATCAAACTAATTTCTGTAATAATCATCTCCTAAGGTCTCTCAGCATAAATTTTTGTATTTCTTTAACATTTCTAGAGAGGCAAACTTACCTCCTGGGGTGCTATTATCAGGATGTTACTTGCTTCATAGCCAGGCTAATTGATTTTTTTCTGTGTCCAGAAAAAGGATTTAAAGATATCAAAAAGCTTCAAGCAGAGATCACATCAATCATCTGTTCCACCTGCTCCTAATAGCAGGTCAGTGGGTGGTGAATTTTAATGTCCAAAAGACAGTGGCCTCTCTGGAAACTCTTTTACAACTTCACCAATTTCCTTGGGACATTTTTCACTCCAGTATTGAAGCTACGTTGCAGGTGCAGCCTCAGCCCACCCACTTCTGAACTCATGGTAGTGTAAGTCAAAGGACACAGTAGCATTCAGCAGGGATAAAGAGTGACCAAGATTTGGGTGCCTCAACATCAATATTTCTCATACTGACTCTTCAGTAAGAAGTCTAGAAACCTTTTGGCCTCACACTGGCCAGAAGCAACATAAAAAGCTGAAAACCATTGCTTACATCAAAATTTAAATCTGTGTAGTTGATACCCAAGTGTCATTCTTTTTATTATTATTTTTATGTATTTACTTGTTTTGGTATGCTGTCATTTATGAGTCCACCTTCTGCCCTTGAACTTTCTTTCTGTGCATTTCATTTCTGATCCTCCAAACACTCAGTTTGCAGTCCCTTATCCCTGGGTGCACCAGATGCTCTTTACTCCCATTAGTCCAGTCCTCACAGCATATAAATTTCTCCGTTTCTAGACATGTTTGGAGCTGCCTAAGTCTCGACAGTGATGATCAGCGAGGAGCTTACTCACATCTAAACCCTGTTGGGATTCACCAGCTGAGCATGTCCTTACCTGCTTAGCTTTGGGGACTGATCCAGTGGGTGTATTCGGAAGATGCCAACCTGTTCCTGTAACCTCTTCCCTGTTGAGCAGTTAGACCCTCTCTCCTAATTTTCAGGAGGCTTTTGTTCACATAGCTCCATATGGAGCTTGAACCTACATTTCCCATGTTGTAGGAAAGGGCACTAATCCATAGGTACGCCGATACTCCTCACTGTTTCTCTTCCATTTAGCTACCCAACGGTGCATAGCAATGACTGCAGAGTTCAGCAGTAAGTGCATTGCCCTGAAAGACCATGTTCTCCCCATCAATATGTTATGCAAAACAAAATAGCTTCCGGATGGGACATCTTGAGGCCACTCAAGATTTTTATTTCCTACTAGTGCCCCTGAGTGAAAGACAGCAGTGGGACTTGAGAAAGCATTTCTGTGTCTGTTTTTGCTGACTGTGTGTGGCGTAGCCTGTTCTGAGAACACTGACCAGATCAAGGCTGATGAGTATGATGATTGGAGAACCACTAGCTTGTAGGCACTGTATTTCTTGGTGTTGCCAGGGTTTGGGTGACTGTGCATGATCAATAGCAGAAGGACAGGTACCTGCAGAGTTAGATAGACAACTGTAAGTGCTAAGGGAAGAGCTGTGGTTTAAGCACCATCCCTAAATGTCTTTGGCCGAGAAGGCAGTGTGGCTATTTCAAGGTTCCTCTATGGGTCTGTACAATCCATGCTAGAGGCAAGTGGATCTACCCCTCCCTATGGATAAAACAATAAGAAGCTATTACGAAACCCAGGTTATGGAGTTGTGTCTTAAGGTCCTGAGGGTCAAGACTCTGTAAAATGTCTTCCCATCTTAGCTTCATCTGCAGATTTAATTAGTATAGGCCTGAACTCTAATTCTTGATTATTAATGACACTAATCCAAATCCATCCTTTTCATTTTCCACAAGTCGATTTGTTCCGACGTGGCAAAAAAAAAAAAAAAAAAAAGAAAAAAACAAAGTGCAGAATTCTCTGAACCACACAGGATTTGGAAAAGAGACTCTAAGACACCTGTACTTGCTCATGTACCCAGAACCCTGTTTGGGGATGGATGCTCCATTCCTCCTCTTTTCCCCAGTGGTCATGGGGCATGAGATGTCCCAGCTCCCCTTGGTGCCCTCCCTGCTACCTGGCAGGGAATAGCCCTAAGCCCAAGAGGGATGTTGGGTTCCTGTCATCTTGCTGGGAAAGGGACAGTCCCTGCCAGGATCACCAGACAGGAAGAGATAGGGAGGAGCAACAGGAAAATGAGGGAAAGGGGGGCTCAACTTTTTCCCATCTTCTGTCCTTCCTCTCCAGCAGCAGCAGTCCCACACGTGATGTGAATCTAGGGTGCGGCCAGAGATGCACAATCCTCTTTCCTTGCTCAAGGGATGTCACAGGAAGGTGAAACTTGATGAGATTAGATGAGGTACCTTGCTGCGACTGGCTGGCAGCTCCAAAAGACATCTGATGTAACTAAATCCTTGCAGTTCAGCATAGGTAACAGCCGTGGGAGATAATAAAGCTCCCACAGAGTGAACGCATTTTCCTCCCCATGCTCTCCTTCCCTCCTGGCACACGTTGCTGTTGTGGACTGATTTTCCCAGGAATTGCTGTCCCCACTAGCTTGGTCTCATCCCTGTAGTCTCTGTATTTATTAAATGCATCATCAGGGCTGTGGCTCAGAAAATTAAGCTGCTGCATGATTAACTTCCAAGACGTTACTCCTTTGGTGTGGACTTGTATTCTTGGGACGGGATTCTCAGGTGTACTATATGGTGCCAATTCTGAACGAAGCTTTCCTCACCTCTGGGACAAACATTATGGCTCTGTCCCCAGGGAACTCCTTAGTGTCCTGCATTTACTGTCCAGGTTTCTTAGGAATCCAAGCAAAACACAGCATGTTAGGACTGGGTGCTATCTGCTTTCAAGATTAGGTTTGGGGTAAGGTGGGAGACTGGAGAAGAGATCAAGGCTTCTGCCATTAAATATAATCTGGGCTTTTCAGAAACACAGGGATGCTTTTATTGACAGGAAAACCCTTTTTCTTCAAATTAGTGTAGATTTTAATGTGGAGTCTCTGTTCACTTGTCTGCCCCATCATCTGACTGGCTTTGAGGTTTAGCGGCTCAAACCGTCTTCGCATGTCTAATGCCACTATAAAGAAGAGGGGGTGCCTTAACACTCCCCAGTCCACCCCTTGGTCCATGCATGGGGTCAGCGAGCATCATGGACATGGTGGACAAGGTGAGACAGCAGCCAGGGTGTGTGGCCTTCCCTGGGACACCCTGTTGCATGGAGCCCTGCAGGGGTTGCAGCTCTGGGCTGTGGCTACCCTCTGTGATGCCTCCTGTAGATGTTTGGTGAATCATGTATCTGACACATAAAGGCATGGCATGGGAGAGACCGCAGCACGAGACAGACAGACAAGTGAGAGCCAGACCTGGCTGCATCCCTTGCCTGCTCCTGAAGGGTGAGTCCTACTGCCCA
Source organism: Charadrius vociferus (assembly GCF_000708025.1). Classification (NCBI taxonomy): domain Eukaryota; kingdom Metazoa; phylum Chordata; class Aves; order Charadriiformes; family Charadriidae; genus Charadrius; species Charadrius vociferus. The sequence continues at coordinate 973,334 of NW_009649047.1, read as the reverse complement.
GTGACGCCCTCAAGATCAGGTGTTGGTCCCTTTTATCTCAGTAAAGTTCTTGCTCCAGATGACCTCGACAAAAATCGATGCTTGAAAGAGAAATAAAGAAATTTGGATGTTTAGCAACCAGCAAATTATTCTTCAAATGTTCTAGTGTTCAACAAAGAAATTTTTGCATCTTCCAGAGACTTACTCATGTCATTCATAAAGCTTAACATGAAATTAGCCTTGAGTGGTTGAGGTCGCTGTCATGAGCAGGAGAGGCACTGCTTCACGATAGCACTGCAGTGGGAAGTGAGAAGATGATGTTTGTTGAGTCTGAGTCCTAGAGCTGTAAGTCTTCTCTGTACCTTGGCATGAGGGATCAGGAGGGTTAAAACAGGAGCCGAACTAGCCATTGTCCTGAGGCCGTCCTGCCACCTGGGACCATGGAAAACTCCCAGGTCGGGGATTGGTGAAGGGGGAGGTTTTCTGACCTGCAACAGACTAATTAGGCACCATGGTGAAGCATTTCCATCCGCTTAGGAAGCACTGTCCTGACCTTGCTCCTACGCCTACTCCCTCTCTGTCACAGGACTGAAAGAGCCTGGCTCAGCTCTTTTAAAACTGGAAAATGGAGCCCAAGCACCATCCTTTATGCAAGAGCCGAAAGGTTAATACATGTCACTTTTGTTGGCCGGGACTCGGCAATAGGCTAAGGAGGAGCCAGCCCTTTTTCTGGGGAAAAAGAAACACAAGCCTGCCCCAGCCTGCCCTTTCAACCCTCAAGGTTCAACCCCATGTTCACACCACGCGGCTTAGAATATTTTTATTTATATCTATATTTTTTATATACATATATATTGATATCCTTCTCCGAGCAGGGCTGTTTCCTCAGTTGCAACAAACGCAAAAGGCAGTTCACTGCAATGCAACGCAAACTGTGCGGGCTTCTCTTGGGTAGGGGTTTTCCGGTAGATTGCAGGGATAAGCAAGCATCAAGCTCCTGAAATTAGAAAGGTCAGCAGGGATGCTTCCTGTCGGAGCTGCACAAACCCCGCTGCTCGGCTCAGAGGGCACGGAGGTAAAATTAGAAGCGGCTGCAGAGTTACAGAGATTGCTCCTTCAGCCTGGCACGGTGATGGGGTCTGTGGCTTAGGGGCATGAGAAAATAAACATCTCCAGCCTGAATGTGTTCTAGAGGATCTGCGGAAAACACCGCGCCTTCTGTCTTGGACACAAGGTTTG
>NW_009649047.1:961604-972106 GCF_000708025.1 Charadrius vociferus | reverse complement strand
ATATATACACATAGCTACCCACAGAGAAATAACAGGGATTGAAATAATTGGGGAATCTCCAGTCAAGTGGCTTGACAGAAAGGCTATATTGGGTGGACCACAGCTCAGAAGATGTCATGGTGTCTGGCACTTTTCTGGGACACAAAAGACTGAATAATTCACCACTCCGAAGCCCGGAGCCTGAGCCCCCTTCTCTGCTGAGTACCTCCTGCACCTCTTCCTGACTCTGGGAATATTTATTCCCCAAAAGTGGGACTGCTCCAACAGAAGAGATGAACAGAGATACCACCACCCCACATAGCCTGTGTTTGCTGCGGACCTTAGATACCCTTCCCCAGTTGTTTATCTTCCATGTACTCAAGGTTTCTAACTCAGAGGAGGACAAATTGCAGGGGCAGACTGCTGCCAAGGATGTGATGTGTGGTCATATGAAATACCCACTGCAACAGTTTAAACCATTGTTGTGTAATCCTTATCCCATATCCTAACCACAACCCACTCCTCCTGCATCCAGGAGGACTTACCTCTCTGGAGGAGTAATGGGACTGATGGACTTACCCCCAAGGTCTGCAGGAAAGAAGTGTTGCGTTTTTGGAGCAAAACGTTGCAAGTGCTGAATGAGTGATTTTGGGGCTTAATGTGTGGATGGATTTGAGTTTTCCCATTCCTAACCCCATGCTTGGAGGAACACTTATTCCTGCCAGTTGCTGAGGAGCCACCAAGCCCTGTAGTGCAAGTTCTCCACCTTCCAAATAAATTAAAAAGGGAAATTGCAGGGCATATACACAGCCGGCTTGGAAACTCTCCCTGCCCTCCAGAACAAAGCCTACTGGAGACAACAACATATGACCTCTTCTGGTACGGCAGCTGGGATTTCAAGGAGCTGGAGCTAAATACGGTGCTAGGTCAGCAAGGACCCACCAGGAAAGGGGGATTATTGCTCTCCGTTAGTGAGAGGAGTGTCTGCTTGCACACATCTGCGAAGACCTCAGCTTTAGAAAGCACATTTCTTTTATTTCAGTGGTTTACACTTTCATTTTCACCATGCTCTTCATCATCTTTCACTGAATATTTCCTATTTAAAAAGCAAACAAACAAACAAACAAACAAACCCAACACACATCAAGAAGCAATTTGTCAGGCTGGTAAAAAAAAAAAAAAAAAAAGAAACCCAAACCAAAACAAACAAAAAAAAACCCCAAACCCAAAACAACACACCCAAAAGACAAACAGAGATGCACAGCAAAACATGCCATAGAGCTATGCACAGCCGAACACGCTGCACAGCTGTGCAAGTCTCGCATTGCCTCTCCTCCCCTCCTCCTCAGCTCTGCTGAAAGACAGCAGCTGTAATCCCCTCCAGGTGGTGACAAGCCTTATCTTTCCAGCCGGTAGAAGCGTGACAGGCTGGTAACACGTGTTCCCGAGCTGTAAGAGGGAGAGGGAAGCAGCAAGACCGAACACGCGTGTGAGTCATACCCACCGAGGGGACATGTAAACTTTGGAAGCGGCGCAAGTGCGAAGGATGTAACTGCGAGGGATCCTTTTCAGCTGCCTGCTTCGTTCACGGATGCTCTGGGAGATCCTGGGAGAGACCGATGGAGGAAAGGAATACCGACTTCAGCAACGTCCATCTCCTGGACCAACACCGTAACAGCTCCTCAGCCCCTCTGAATGGGGCATTTTGTGAGCGGGCTGTATGGGTGCAGAGCCCCGCGCTGCCCCGAGGGGGACAGGCACAGCATGTGAGTCACTGGCCAAACACAGAAGGTGGCAAACACAGACATGAGTGGGACATGTCTCATGAAGGGGAGGGGGGGGGACACGACACCCAAGTGATTTTAGTTTTCATGGTTTGATGATTGCATTTTTGTGTTTTATTTGATTTCTTTCTCCTTGTTTTGCTGCATGTGGGGAATTTACCAGCTCAGCACGGATGGGGTGCGATGTTAACTATGCACAAGTGTCTTTAAAATAAGGGAAGTCAACGGCTGGAGGAGAAATCCTGGGAAATGTTTGCCTTTCCGCTAACCCGTTAAGTTCCAGCAGTGGCTTTTAGCAACAGCAGAGAAGGCTGATCTTGGAGCCAACAAACACTTTTAAAACTTCCATGGGATGACTGGTCTGAGCTGTTGCCTGGCAGTCTGCAAGTCACCACCGTAAACATTGCAAGATGCTTTTGGGTAGCTATGCTGGGATCAGCTCTTCCCAGATGAGACATCTCCATCTGAGCAACCTGTCTAGACTCCCCATGCACTCAGCAGAGAGAAATAGTCCTGATGAGAGTGTAATTCATCTCCTCCTAACGTAGTTGTCTCCAGCAGATGAATCACACTCTTTGCCTCACTCTCCCCACTGGTTATAATGGGATTCTGGATGGTGGGCTCAGAGGGAAGACATCTTCATCAGAAACATTTACAGTTAAGTCAACGTGTACCCCTCCACTTCCAGTGTATGTCTCATGCCAATATCAGAGCTATGACTACCCGGCTCAGTGCCTTTCTGAATCCTGCAAGAATTGATGCATTAGGAAGCAGACATTTCACTTTACTCCCTGTGAAATGAAGATACTTTTACACTTGACTCTGTACCTGCCAGCCACTGCTGACTTGGAGAAGCGCATGCTGCAGGGCCACCGCTGGGCCAGCAGTTCTCCTGCAGGGACTGATAAGCACTGCATAACAGCCTTCTTTTGGTGGTAAACAGCTTTTCCCTGTCACCTGGAGTAGCTCACTAGCAGACATCAGTGAACAAAGGTGCTGCAGCCTTCACCCAGTGGCCCTAGGCTGGGTTTTGAACCAAGCAGCCTGGTGGCACCTGGCCAACTTCAAAGTTGTGGGGGGTAGTTCCCAGGTCAAATTCAAACATTTGCTCAAAGTGCTTGGGTTAGGATGCTACATCCCATGGGCTTCACCCCTCCAGATGACAGTCCTGTGTCACACTCTGAATAATTGCTGGGAGACCTTGTCTCTTCACATTGCCTGGAGACCCCAGGACAAAACACCTGATGCACACGCCTGGAGTTAGGGGCATGAATCCAGTCCAGCAGTAACTTTCTCCTTGGGGCCTTTCCCTTAATTATAAAACAATGGACGTAACTGTATTTTTTGACATTTCTCACTCTGGACACCTTATAAAGTGTTTTTGAATTGGCTTATGGAAACCTTGGAAAGGTTTAATACAAAGTCAGAATATTGATGTCATGGGACATCACTACAGCAGGGGAAAACTGTGCTGCAGCAGCGCTCTTTCTTTCTGACCCAGACAGTAAATGCCAGAGGGATCGCTGATGCTGCGTGGGTGCTGTCTTTAACCACAAGCATAGGTCTAGACAAGGAGGATTCAGTAGGACTATCAAGTCTGTTGTGAACAGTGGGTGCTTGAAGGCGTTCGCAACCAAATTCAGCTCATACAAGCAATGTTCACTTATGTGCAAAGGCCAGAGCTGAGCTCATGCACAACAGTTTCTGCTTGAACCTTCAAATTGCACCTTAAAGGGGGCTTTGATGGTACAGAAGCTACAGGACTGGCCCTTGGAGCAGGTATGGTGTTCATCGTGTACTCTAGATGTGGGAATTAACCTGTTAGTGCAATACTGAGCTACTAGAAAATACGTTAGTATTGCTGTGTCAGAGGAGAATAAGTTTTCTTTTTCCTGTAGTTCAAAGCCAATTGAGTTTTAACATTTAGTTTTAACCTTGAACTTCAGTTTCTTGAGGTAGGATTTGTTTACACAATTTCAGGCTTGGATTCTATGATTCAGGTTTTTTACATCCATGACTAATGCAGTTTAAGATGCCCTGGAGCAGCCCTGACATTTACAAGGAGCTTGTGATATGAATCTGGACCTACAGTTGATCTACGCCCCATCAGACCAACACTGGGGCGTGATACTGAGTTTCCTAGGCCCTCTCATCTGGCACTAAACTTCTATGTTTAAACAACTACACAGACCCTAAGCTGTCGGAAATCTAGTAATCTTAGGTGTGGAAATGTCTACAGAGAAAACATGGAACTGAGACTACCAGATGAGCCAGTATATCAAACTTTGAGATAGGTTCAGCATTCAACTGAGAGTTGAATCTCTAGAAAGAGATGTAGTCCCACCTGAGATGTCCCAGGAAACCCAAGACATCCACATGACACTAACAGATGAAGTTACCCTTCTTTTTAGGAAGGCCCAGGTCTTCCTTAAATTCTGTGTGTGGAAGATGGTGTGGTTCTCTTATACTCCCTGGAGGATCTCAGATGGCACTGAGGGCACCTCAGCTGAGGTCTAGCTCTGCACTGAATACTCCACATAGACCCCTATTTCTCAGACACCTAAAATTAAGTATGCACATCTGGAGCTGAATCCAATTCTTAATTTGAGTGAACTGCATCTTATCTCTGGAAATCAATTGATTGGCTACGAGTTTCAGAAATTAATTCTTAAAATGATAACAATAGTAATTATTTGATTTTGAATACTGGTTATTTCAACATGTCTGCATGCACCTTCACGAACCTGGCACAATACTGCACACATACTTTTTCACAATGCAATTTAAGGCATTTCGTTTTCACCCTCTCAGTTTTTTGCTGTTTTATTCTCCCTGCAAATTATTGATAAAATGGGCTGCTTCCCAAAGAGGTATAGACATGTATGCAGCTGAGGCATGGTCAAACTTCTCCTGACGTTAGTGGGGCATTAATTAAAAAATGTATATATTGCCCCAGGGAAAAAAAAAAAAAAATCTGGTAGAAAAGAGTTGTTAAATGAAGTCTGCAGCTCTAGCATGATTTGTAAAGTCCAACCTCTCCAGTAAATGCTTGAGCTTCTTCCAGTTGTTTGCTGCAGCACAAAAACCCAAACCTTTTCCACAGTAAAGTTAAAATTAGCTTAAATATTGCTGTTTGTCTGCAAGGGTGAGACACTGAGTAACTGCAAATCCTATTAGCTTCGGAACAGGGCCTCGTACCAAATTATCTGAAGGATCCCAGATGATTGTAAAGTGCTTAGATTCCATCATTGGCATAGCAAAGGTAACCACAAGGAGTGGACTTTACTCATTTCTAATTTGGTCAATATTGCACTCAGCCACTTCTCAGATACCTGACAGGTGAATTAACTCTTCATTGTTATCTACCGCTACATCATCACTACGTACTACAGTGATGGACACAGTACAAACAGATTGGTGGTCCGGAAGAGGAGAGATCTACTGGAACGATCTTTCTGGGTGTTGAGGACTTCCAGTGAAGTGAATAATGATCTCAACCTCTGCTAAAGAAGAATAGAGAAAGTGGGGAAACAATTTATCTCCGACCCCTTTTCTGAGTGCAGAGAAGGTAGGGGAGGGGAGGGGAGGGAAGAGCAAGGGAGGGAGGAAAATGAATGTACATCTCTGTGGGCTCTGACCAGACTTTGGCAATGAATCCAGATTTTTTCCTGTTTCTGTGCATTGGCAATCTTACCAGGATAATGGCATGCAACAGACAAAAGGCATCTTGAAGTCACTCAGAGATGATGCCCAGCAGAGCCACAGATCGCTCAAGCAGCAAACAGCATGGCTTAAAGAGTGGGAACAAGAAGGTATCACAATCAAAACAGCCTTCCTTTTCCCAAAACCACTTTTCTATTGAAACCACTAAATCTTAATGAGTTTACTAGCCCTCTAGAAATGAGGGCAGGTAATTGCAACGTTACTCACAAGAATCAAGATCAAGTTTACCACATTTAACTCAGAAGAAAAGCCAATTACGATGGCTCAACTCACTGGAGATACTGTAATACGTAATGAAAATATACTTTAAAAAAAAGAAAGAAAGAAAGAAAGAAAAAAGCAGTTTTAGATAAGCAGTTCTAGAAGTCCAGGTCATCCTGGTCAATCTCATCAGAGTCGTCTTTCTTTTTAGAAGCCCGAACCTCATCAGTATGTTCATTCTCCTTTGGATCTGCACCTTCAGCATCTGCCTGGTCCTCATCTCCCAAAGGATCAGTGCACGAAGATGCTTTGTCCTCCTCTTCTTCCTCGCTGTCAGGATACATCTGCGAGGGTTTGCTGCTATCACTACTTTGAACCTCTCCATTGGGGTGGTTGTTCATGGGGTTGTTGTCATCTTTGCATTCTTCACCTTCATCTTCAGACCCCTTCTGGGATTGCTGTGAGAAGTTTCCCACAGAAGAATAACAAGAAAAGGCAGCTGCTTTGTTCAGAGCCTGTAGCCTTTTGCTGGGTTTTTTGCCTTTGACCTTTGACGCTTTCACAGAAACCTTGTTGTTGCCTTTGTTTTTGTGTTTATCATGTGCTTTGTCAAGGTCGTCACTGGTAGGTTCCTCATCATTCTCATCATATTTGTCACATTCTTCACTGTTGTTTTCCTCCTCATCTGAACATGCCTCACCTTCTGACTCTGGATTTGCATCTTCCACTGCCGCAGCTTCATCCTGCTCAGCTTCTTCACTTCCTTCTGCAGCATCTCCTTCAGGATTGTTATCAGTTCCAGCATCTCCTCTGCATTCAGATGTCACTTCCTCATCATCAGCCCCAATGTCCTCGTCCTCTGGCTCCTCTGCTTCTTCAGCTTCATTGTCAGCTTCATCTTCAGCTTTGGACTGCTCATCACCATCCTGTTCTTCATTTTGAGTTTCTTCTTCTTCCTGTTCTTCCTCTTCCTTATTTGCTTCTTCCTCCTCTTCTTTTGTTTCTTCCTCATCTTTTGCTCCCTCTTTTTCCTCTTTTGCTTCTTCTTCCTCCTCTTTTGGGTTTTCTTCCTCTTCTTCCACTCCCTGCTCCTCTTGTTTTGTTTCTTCTTCATGTTCTTTTGCTTCCTCATCTTCCTTTGTTAATTCTTCCTCTTCTTGCACTTCTTCCTCCTCCTCTTTTGTTTCTTCTTCCTCCTTCATGTCTTCCTCTTCTTTTGTTTCTTCCTCCTCTGCCATCACTTCCTCTTCCTCCTCCTCTTTTATTTCTTCCTCCTCCTCCTCCTCCTCCTCCTCCTTCACTTCCTCTTCTTCCTCTTTGGCATCTTCCTTCTCCATGTCTTCCTCCTCCTCTTTTGTTTCCTCCTCCTTCTCATCCACTTCCTCCTCCACCTCTTTTGTTTCTCCCTCCTCCTCTTTTGTTTCTTCCTCCTCCTCCTTCACTTCCTCTTCCTCCTCTTCCTTCTCTTCCTCTTTTGTTTCTTCTGTTTCTTCCTCTTTTACTTCCTCATTTTCTTTCTCTTCCATTTCTCCCTCTGTCTCCTCTTTTGTTTCCTCCTCTTCTGCCTTCATAATTTCTTCTTCCTCTTTCTCTTCTTCTTCCTCTTTTGTTTCCTCTTCTTCTTCTCTCTCTTTCATTTCTTCCCCCACTTCTTCTGCTTCTTCCTTTTCTTCTTCTTTCGTTTCTTCATCCTTTACCTCATCCTCTGTCTCACAGTTTTGACTTTCTGATATTTCAAGTGCTTCTTCATCTCTGTTCAATATTGAGCTGTCCACTTCATTTAATTCTGGCTCCTTTTCTTCATTGCCTTTCACTTCTGTTTCCCTTGGCTGAAGTTCACCCTCACCATTCTCCTTGTTTAGATTGTCATTTTCTGCTGCTTCCTCCACAGAACTGCTGGGAATTGTGTTGATGTCCTGGGCTGCTTCTGAGCCACAAGCTTCCTCATCATTTTTCTTCAGCCTCAGGATTTGCTGTAAATCAAATGCTTTCATGACTGGAGCATTGGTGGCCACCACTGGGTTTCTTACTGGCTTGGAAGCCATTTTTTTCCTCACACAAGAGTCACATGGGCAGTATTCCTCCTCACTCGTTTGTTTGCTGATACTGGCCTCAAAAGCTGCACTAAATGCTGTGTCTTCATCTACATCAAATGATAAGTCTGATGTGTCCTCTAGCCTACTCTGGGTTCCATTCTTGTCACTGAAGAGTGACTTTTTATGCATAGTCTGCAATCGCCGTCTCCTCTGCTCAGTTTGGAGTGTTGACTCGCGCTTGAGTGGTTCATCCGGAGGTCTTGGTGTCTTCTTCCCTGCTCTGGTTTTGATCTTCCTCAGTTCCTTCTCTATGCTTTTTTGTATCCTTTTGCTCACTTCCTCCTTCAGCTCCATTATCATTTCATCCATCTGCTGGTCGTTCTGCAGGTTCCACCTGACTTTGAACTCATTCATGGCACTGACATAGTGAGCCATGAACTCCTTCTCGATTTTCTTGAGCAACCTCAGGACCCAGATTGGGTCTGGGTCCATGGAGTTTTGCTGGACAAGGGATGTGCCCACACTGGTAGCCTTATTGACATTGGGCTTTGGGTCATTTGGAGACACTTTTTCAAGCTGCTCTTCCAAATCAGCTTTCAGGTCTGTCCCACAATCGGCATCATTGACATTTGTATCATTGGTAGTGGTTAGCTGATCGGCTTCCTCTTTAAGATTTTCTTTTGGGAGTTCACCCTTTACAGCTTCAGCTTCTTCTTGGTCTCCATTTTCAACTGTTTTGCTGTTTTCTTCATTTTCATTTTCTCCCTTTTCCTCATGACCATTCTCACAGTTAATGCACTGATCCTCCTTATGCTCTTCTGCCTCCTGAATCACAGATTCCTCTATAGTAGACTGTGCTTTTTCCTCAGCTTTTGATTTTGAGCAGGCTGTCGAAGGTCGGGAAGACTGCACTTCCTCTTTACTTTGCTCCTCAGCCTCAGTCAGTTCAGTGCCAACCTCTACATTTTCCACCTGTCCAGCTGCAGCTGATTTCAGTCCAGCAGTTTTCTGTGCCATTAAAGTGCAGTCCCTGGCACCAGCTGTAATCTCTTCTCCTGAGCCACCAGAACCACTGCTGACATCAACCCCAGAGGAGGACATGGGAGTGAAGTCATAATCTACAGATTTTGGGGCTTTAAACCCGGAGGCTGTCTTTGCCTGCTCATTTGCCTCTTGACCTGAACTTGGGCCACTTTTTTCAGCTGTGCATCCAAACCAGAGGGCTTGAAAAATATTTAGCAGCTCCATATACCTTGGCTTATTCAAACGTTTTGATTTATCTGACGGATCTTCTGACTCTTCATCAAGGAGCTGGAGACTGGCAAGACAAGTAATCAAAATGTTGGCGGAGTTACTCAGTTTTCTTCCCATAGTGGGGGACACTTCAGGCAAACTGTTTGATCGGTCAAATTTTGTTTCATGTTTTGAACTGAGCAAGGCCTTCATAATCTGGACGGAAGTCTGGACAGAGGTTGGCAGGTCTTTTCTGTTGTTATTTTGGCTGGATGAAACTGACTGGCTGCATTCTGCCTGATCGGCCTTGGCAGCTTCAGACACAGCCTCAAAGATGTGTTCCTGATTCATGCATTCTTCAGCCTCTTCATTAACAGCAGTGCCTTCTGCCATCTCTTTTCCCACTTCATCCTTCGACTCATTTTCAGCCTCCTCCACATTCTTTTTCTCAGCTTTTTCATCCTCTGAGATTTCCTCAGCATTCGTACAGTATGATATCTCAGTGGTTGCCTCTATACCTTCCTCTTCTGCACCATCCTCCATTTCATATTTCATAAGCAATGTTTCTGGAGGGATTTTACTTAGCCATTCTTGCACAACTTCTTCTGGAGATGTATTCGGTAGAGTAGATGGCGTTAAATCCCTCCCTTCCTCCTTCATCTCTGTGCCTTCTAAGTCTTCATCCAGTTTTCTGTTGCAAGAGTCATCAATCTCTTTATTCTTCTGATCGTTTACTTCGGTTGCAGCTGATTTAGACCCATAGGAAGTTGCTTTGGAGGAATCTATTTCTTTCTGCTCTTTTCCTGTGCCCAGCACTGATTCAGTACCTATGCTGCTAATGGAGGAATTCTTCAGCATGGTTGACCGTACTTTTTTGCTGTTTGGCTTCCCTTTTGGTGGGGCAGGGCAATGCATACTACAAACTGACAAAGTATCGGACAATGATGCTCGGCTGGAGTTTGACATCTTCACACGAAGATGTTTAGTTTTTATCTGCCTTGATTTTGAAGACTGAGATATGTTTGATTGTGAACACCTGTCATCACTTTCCTGGGACATCTGTGTCAACAAGCATTTATCTTTTTCTTCTGACCCTGAAGAGACTCTTGAAGAGACACTTGCAGCATTTCCATTCCTTATCCCAGTCTCAGTTGAGAGGTCACCTCTTGAACATACACTCTCACTCATACTTCCATGTCTTGAAGAAGGGGCCTCTGAATTCATCTTGGCATGGCCCTCTCTAGCTTTTCCACTAGGGCTTGAAACACTTGAGCAGAGGGATGATGGCTTGCTATTTTCTTCTCTATGGCTTCTCTTCTTCGAGCCTTTTGAGGATACACTGTAGCCATTGGTGGTACTTTTCAAGCTTTTCTTGTCAGTAAAACCTGTGACTGCCTCTGCTTCACTGGTAGATGAAATGTTTGAGTGAAAAGATCCTGAGTTATGAGATGTGAGGTCTCCGATAGATTTTTTCTTGATTTCACATGAGCTTTTGGAGTAATTAGATGCCCTGCTGCATGATCTCAGATCATCTGCATGTAGGGAA